>NW_022109767.1:15698941-15701040 GCF_000313985.2 Echinops telfairi
GTATAGCAGGATAAAAGATTACCAAGCAGAAATCATTTGGTTTTCTATATGGCAGAGATGGGAATGCTGAGAAAGACATCAAGGAAACAATACCATTCACAACAACCATGCAAGAGCTGTAATACTTAGGAATAAACCTAACCAAAAAAACTAAAGACTTGTATCGAGAAAAGTACAAAACATTACTACAAGAAACCAAAAGGGATTTACAGAAATGGAAGAACATCCCATGTTCATGGATTGGAAAACTCAATATTATGAAAATGTCAATATTACCTAAAACACTATACAGATTCAATGCAATCCCAATCCAAATCTCAGCATCCTCCTCCAAAGAAATGAAAAAACTGATTACGAACTTTATATAGAGAGGGAAGAAGCCCAGGATAGGCAAGGAACTCAAAAAGGAGAATAAAGTAGATGGTCTTGCTCTACCTGAGCTCAAAACTGACTACTATATAGCTTCAGTTGTCTTAACAGCCTAGTACTGGTATAAGGATAGACAGAAAACCCAGAAATAAAAACATCTGCATACTGAAAACTGATTTCTTACAAAGGACCCCAAAACATTAAATAGGAAGCAGATGCCCTCTTCAATCAATGGTGCTGGAATAGCTGGATATTCACTCATAGAAGAATGAACCAAGAACCATATCTTACTCTGTTCAGCAGGTTTCTCTAGAGAAACAAAACCAGGATACGTAATTATATATATATATATATATATATATGATAATTATATATACATAACACATATATACATAATTATATATGATATGATAGGTTTGTATATTATATGATATATTATATATCCTGATATAGATTATATATGTGATATTATATATATATATTATATGATAGGTTTAGATATAGAGAGGGAATATGACAGCTAATTAGTCCCCACAGCAGTACAGAGGGCTCAGGTCAACTCACTTCTGGGCAAGTGTTCTCTCCATACATGAGACATGGGACTATACCTCTGACACATGACAAATAGAACTTAATCTTAACATAACTCAATCCTGTTTCATTAGCACATAGAAGTCAGGATTTTCTGCACACAAAATAGAGGATAATTGCAGAAAATTTTAAAGTGGAAAAGAACCATTTTGGTGTAGTGGGGTGTGCTCTGAAATGCTAATAACTAGATTAGAAGTTCAAATCCACTAGCTACTCCACAGGGAACAAAAAGAAGGCTGTCTGCTCCTTAAAGATTTAAAGACCCAGAACACTGTAAAGACACATATAATTTGTCTTCTTGTTGTTGTTTTATTTCTATTTGACATTTTCATACTGTCAGAAATACAGGAGAAAAATAAAGTCTTGGGAATTTTCACTAACAAATATATTTAGCCTTTGCTTTGAAAGAACAATACTGATAATCACAGAAAAGGCCAATGTTGTCTCAATTCTGATCCAATAGCCAAAATTATTCTTTATTATTATTTTCAAATATATATAATATTATTACTCAAATAATTGTATGCAAATGTTGCCCAACAGCAAGTATTGTAGTGAACACTATTTCAATGAAATACTGAAATACAAATGCTACAAAATAAAATAATATAATTATAAAACATTTATAGTATATTAGTGTTTAATAAAATGTGTTGGCCTACTCCTTAGAAAATCTATGAGTAAACAAAATCACAATGACTTTGGTGAAAAATTATTCCATCAATTCTTCACTACATGAATTGAACATGACTTTAAATATTTCTAAAATATATTTTAATTTCTTCAAGCATTTGTTTGTCCATGACAATGCTTTTGTTTTGACTTATATCCACAGTCCAAATATGGGAAACCTGAAGGCATGAGAGTCTGAGAAAAATTGTTGGATAAATTATGGATAAAGAGTTAGCGGAGTTGCCAAGTAGAGAAATGGACACAACTAATCAATTATTGCCCTCAATTAAAATTACGCTGGAGTAAATTAAAATTGCCTGTGACTTTGATCAACATTAAATGCATAATTTATTGATGCTTCTTTTTCATTCTAGTAGTTCTGACATTAGTCTTTGGAACAAAAAAGTGATACCATAGGAAGCCCACAGGAGGATTGGTTCATAAGAATTATAGTGATATCTTGCCCT
>NW_022109767.1:15701930-15703024 GCF_000313985.2 Echinops telfairi
CAAGAACGAGTGGTCTTGGGAAGAGGACATAACGCTTGGTAAAGTAGGAATCAACTGAAACACGAGGAAGTCCCTCCATGAAATGGACGGACACGATGACAACAACAATGGGTGCAAACCTAAGAACAATTGTGGAGCTGGTGCAGGATGGAGCTGTGTTTGTTCCTGCTGCTCACGGAGTTGCTAACAGCTGGTAGATGAACACTACAAAAAATGTATCATGTAATGCTTGCATCAAAATTGTTATGGAGAATGAAACATGTATAAAAGCCTTAAAGTATATGTACTAGCACTTCTTTTGAAATCGCTCCCCAAGCAGTGAAGGTGAACCAGTGAGCTGGTAAGCCTGAAAGGAAAACTACCCTCGGAATAGACCAACCTGAAATGACTGAAGACAAACGCAAGCCTGAGGTTGTACTATTGCAGGATGACAAAAATATTGAACGATGCAGGAATCCGCGAAGCAATGGAAGGAATACAAAGAGCCACTGACCAACAAAAATCATAAACCAACCCACCCTGTGGATGTTCAACCATTTCGAGATGTAGCATAGGATCAAGAACCAATGGTATTGAAGCGAGAAGAACCAACTGCACTGAGGGCATTGGTGAACCCATGAGTTGACAGAACAGCACCTGCACGTTTACAGAAGCTGATGAAGCGTTCACTAACAATGCAAGGAAAACTGGAAAACAGCTACTTGGTCAACTGACTGGAAGAGATCCATATTTGCCCTCAGTACAAAGAAAGGTGACACAATAGAATGTGGAGATTTTTTAATATAAACTGCAAGCAGAATTTTGCTGGGGATGATTTCAAAACTATTACAGCAGTACATTCATCAGGAAGTGTTAGAAAGTATTGCTATATTCAGAAGAGGATAAGGGATATTATTGCTGATGTCAGATGGACCTTTTCTGAAATTAGAGAATATTCAAAAAATATTTGTTTGTGTTCTATTGGCTATGCAAAGTCATTCAGCTGTGTGGATCATAAGGAACTATGGCTCACATTTTACACACTGAGAAGCATGGGAATTCCAGAACACTACAATGTGCTCATGTGGAACCTGTGTGTGGACCAAGAGGCACTC
>NW_022109767.1:15704967-15706518 GCF_000313985.2 Echinops telfairi
GTTCAAACCAACGACTCTTTGATTAGCAGCTTTGTGCCTAATTGTTTGTACCACTCCAGGACCCAGTGTATTTGCATAGAGCAAGATAAATACATCGCTTCTCTTGGTAGAAAATGTGGGCCTTACAAATCAATGCAACACCACAACTCTGTGATACAGATGACATGTACTGTATAAGGAATCAAGTTTTTAACATGCTTACAAGTAGTGTCAGAATTTCTGAAACTAAGAGAGGTCATCTGTTTTTATCTGGAAGCCCCTTTCAAAGCATCTCTCCTATTTATTCCTGCAGATCCACAGAGGCTGTGTGGTATGATCACTACATAGCCGACAGCTAAAAGAGACATCACCTTTACCTCTTCTACTTTCACTCTGCTTTTCTGATAAAATGTTCTTCCTAGCCCTAAAGGTCAGCATATTCCCGAGCTAATACTTCTGTGGGCTAAAAACACTCAGAGTTTCTGGCTTGTTGTGCTGTGTTATACCAGCATCTGGTGTCAGTGCAGTGAAGGTGATCACTGACAGGTCCCCTGACGTAAATCCGGCCAACCTGGAGCTACTCTGAAGTTTTTGTTCACTGATCTAGAGAGAATCCTTTCCCAATGTGCTATGATATCTTGTTGTAGTAAAAATATCACTCTGCCAAGCATTCTTTCTGTCTTTCTCTAGGGATTGGTCTCTCCTGACAACATATCAAAATACATGAGATGAAGCCTTATCTTTCTCGTCTTTAAGGAGTATTTTGCCCTTATGTCTTCCAAACCAGATTTATTTGTTCTTTTGGTACTTTCCATATTCTTCAACAGGACCATAATTCAAATGCATCAGGTCTCTTGAGTTTTCCTTATTCCGTGTTGAACTTGAAGCAATTGAGAATATCATGGCTTAGGTCAGGTGCAACTTAGTTTGCACATATTCTTGCTTTTCAAAACTCTAAAGAGGTATTGTGCACCATATTTACCAAATGCAATGTGACCTTTGCTGTCTGACTGCTGCTTCCATGAGCACTGATTGTAGATCCAAGCAAGACAAAAATATTGACACCGTCAATCTTTTCTCAGTTTCTCATGATGGTATCTATTGATGCAGTTGTGAGGATTTTGCTTTTCTTTACATTGGATTGTAATCTATACTGAAGGTTTCAATTCTCGATCTTCATGAGTAACTACCTCCAGTCCTCCTCACTTTCAACAAGAAAGGCTGTGTGCCATCTGCATAATGATGCATGCTGGCACTCATTTCTTCAATCCCAATGCCATGTTTTGCTTCATGTGATGCCGTTTCTCTAACAATTTATGGAATGCAGCTTCTCTAAAATCTGAATCCAGGTTGAAAATATAACAAAAGGATAACACACACTTCCTGATTTTAAACTGTGTACAATTGCTTTGCTTTGTTCCCACAACTGCCTTTGGTTCCAAGTATGGGTTCTGCATGAGCACAGAATGTTCTGGAAAGCCTAGTATTATCAAGGATATCCTTTTTTTGTTATGATCCACACAGTCAAATGCCTCGCAGTCAATAAAACACAAGGAAACATCTTTCTGGTAT
>NW_022109767.1:15707599-15708929 GCF_000313985.2 Echinops telfairi
TCTTGCAAAATTCTCTCATGGGATTGCTAGCTTCCTTTCTATCACCAAGAGGATAGTTCCCAATTACTGTTCTTTCCTCTTTGTTTTTCCATTGGTATTCCAATATTCAATAGTTATAAATTCATCTTGATTACATGTTTGATAAATTTCAGACTGAAGATGTGGACAGTTTTCTTCAATTTCTCCATCACTAACTTAAGTGGTTGGTGCATGAATCTGAATAATAATTGCATTGATTCAATTTACTTTGATGATGATAAATAATCTCTGATCACAGAAGCATTATATTTCAAGGTAAACCATTAACTATCCTTTCAGAAGATGAATGAGAGCCCATTCATTTTTAATCTGCCATGCCTGTCATAGGAAATCATGGTCATTACCATTTCCAAAGGGCCTATGTCAGCCTTCTTCAGCTCACTCCTGCCTGACTCCACTACTTGCCTGCCAGTGGGTAATGCTGTGGTAGCTTGTGTGCTGCTGTGATTACGGCAGCTGTGCCAGTGGTGTTTCGAATGTCAGCAGTCACCCCACACGAACACGCTTCCCTGGAGCTTCCAGACTAAGGACAGACAATAAAGAAGGACTCAGTTGCACATTTCGGAGGAAGGAGCCACTGGAAACCTTATGCAGATTTCAAAACATTGCTAGGGAAGAGGAGCAGAACATTAGTGGTGAGAGGGTCAGGTCCAAGGGCACCGAAAATGTTACTGAGGAGGAGCTGATTTGGGGGGGAAGGAAGTCAACCACAGTGACAGTGATCGAGTAAAGCCTGTGGGAGTGGAGCCTTTGGGGTCGTCACTTGCCTCACTCAAGGCACGGATAAAGAGTTCCAAAACCTGTTAATGATCAGAAATTTGACAGTGTGAAGTATGAATTTAAGAAAATTGGAAGTCTTCAAAAATGAAATTGAACACAAAATGATCAATATCCTAGACATTAGTGAGCTGAAATGAACTAGTATTTGCCATTCTGAATCAGAAATTCCTATGATTTACTATACCAGGAATAACACAATCAAGAAGAATGGTGTGGCATTCATACTCAAAAAGGACATTGCAAATCATGAAGCACAAAGGTGTCTGTGATAGTATAATATCTATCTGTCTGCAAGAAAGTCTAATCAACGCAACAATTCTTCAAACGTATGCATCAACCACAAAGGTTAATGATGAAGAAATTGAAGAATTCTACCATCTTCAGTTGAAAATTGGCCAAACACCAAACAGTATGCACTGATAATGACTGACAACTGAAATAAAGTTGGAAACAAAATGGAAATAACAGCTGTTGGAAAATATAGACTAGGTGATAGAAATGAAGATGGAGA
>NW_022109767.1:15710709-15711913 GCF_000313985.2 Echinops telfairi
GCGTTTCTCTAGTCTACCCGGACTAACACAGGCAGCAAAAATGGTCTCAAATATAACAATTGTGAGGGTCACTTAGTGTTTCATTTTGTTGTGCATAGGTAAGTATGAGCCAAAACAAACTAAATAATAAACTCAATGAACAAACCTACAAACCATAACATTTTGTTTACCAGTAGTTTGTGTCTTTCATCCTAAATAATATCTCCTTATAAAAATATGTCACATATTTTTGCTAAATTTCTTGTCAATGCACACCTGGGAAATTCCTAATTTTTGTATTTTATGAACAAAGGTGTCTAAAACATTTTTTTGTGCATGCATTTACTTGAGCAAATATTCAGTAGTGGGACCACTGGATTGTAGGGTAAGTATGTTTAGTTTCAGAGGGTGCATCTAGAAATATATTTTTCAATGTGATTAAGTTACTTAATACCATCACCAAAAACACATCACCCCATAAACTTGCTCCAGTGTATTACCAGCATTTGATATAGTCAGTCTTACTAATTTTAGTTATTATGATGGATGAGTATATAATGCTATTAAAAACATAATATTACCATTTGATGCTATGTAAAATCTCATTTAAATTGTAGACTATTTTATTCATTTTTAATTGAATATGAATATAATTTAAATTTAGTATCATTATTCTTTAGAATTAGTTAAAATTATCCATTTTATTAACATATTTCCACTAGTACATGGTATAGGACTACTTTCAATGATCTCTCTGGTATTCTCTGCTTTCACTCATGGCCCCTCTGACATCAGCATTGACATCCATTATTCTCTCACTCCAAGTCCTCTTCTGAATCTGGCCGGAATCGCTGACAGCTCCCTGTCAGTATATGACCCTATTTTGGGAGAGCAGCTTGTCCTTAGTCATTTCACAAGTGCCTTCCAACCCACGGCTCATCCTCTGACCCATGTCTGACACTGTTCTCCTTCCATTCCTCAGGCCTTCCGAGTCTGACAAACCTCTGTACTGTGCGTAAAGTTTCAGGTGCTGTTTCCATCGAAGAGGGCAGTCAATTTCTTTTTGTAGTCTGTTCTTCGTCTGGAATTTGTGCTGAAATGCTGAAATGTGTTCACTCTGGGTTTCTCTGAAGGCATTTGGAATATCAGTGGCATAGTGTCCAGCATCTCAGAAGCACATAAGTCACTACTGTAAGGCATACTGAGAGACCCGTGGTGGCATTAT
>NW_022109767.1:15713645-15715743 GCF_000313985.2 Echinops telfairi
GTCAGGCCTTCTTATGTTAAATCAGTATGATTTCTTAAATGTAATATATTATTGGTTCATATGCTGAACACCTACTATGTTCCCAATGAATTTTCCAATGTACAGTCATTCTACAATGCTCAAAATTTTGTTAATTGTTTACCTCCATACCCCTGATATATATATATTCAACTAACTGAGTTAAATATGGATTATGTATCAACTTTAAAGTCAGAGTATAACATACCATGTATTTCAAGATTTATCATATGATAAAATCAGATATTTTTGTTTACCTGTGTAAAATTTAGTTGGAAAGATATTTTAATTGAATGCTTCCTCAACTGCTGATATCGTGACTATCAAATGTGTTTTAGTTAGGTCATATTTGATCTTCTATTTTATAGTATATAAGAGCTTATTTATAATGTCACTTTATTTATTATATAACTACAAAGTACATAGGATCCCTACACAAGAATTAAATATAGCATACTTCAAGACACAGTAAATGAAATAACAGAAAATTCAAATTATATAATTTTGTATAATTAAGTATATATATGTACATATATATTTCATATCCTTTATATATTTAGGATAAATAACTATAGCATAGAAATTAAAGCTTTCCAAATATCCATAGTTGGGCAACAAGAGAAATAAGGAAATGTATGCAATGCCCACCTTGATCAGAAAGATGAGGTGAGAAAACAGTTATTAACAGAAATATTTTTCCTTAGCGATAGTCACATAGAGACTATGGCTAAACATCTAATTTGGAATTCTTACTCTAAGGAATAATCTAAAGGTCATTTGAAACATAAAAAAAGTTCTCAAATAAAACATTAATCTTCCATGTAGCCCATTTCTTCATGAGTATAAGAATACTTTTTATGTCAGTAAATCCACAGCTTATAATATATTATAATAACAAATCATCAGGACAAGGATAGTTATAATTTAATTTGAAGAAAATTATCCATTAGCATCATGTACAAGGAAACTTCAAAAGTACTAGAAATTGGAATTAAAAGACGATATATTTCTCCACAAACTATTTAAAACCCATCATGTGTATGTTTACATTCATCACAATAACTCATTCATGTCATTAATGATTATTTAATTGAAATAATTAAACACTGAATAGAAAGAGTATATATGTAAGAACAAAGGTAACTTTAGCTATCTATCTCTAATAGCTTTTTCTGAATGCTTATAAGTCATTTACATCTCATTGAATAAGGTATGTAAATCATGAGCATTTTATACTTTGTCAATCCTCAGGTGAAATAACAATTAAAAAATAAATATAGAGGTTATAAATCACATTGACAGCAGCATGAACTCACGGAAAATAACTCATATAACTCATTTTTTTATGATAATGTCTAGAGGTTGGAGAAGGATGCTTGCTGCTAAATATGCATGAATATACGAATTGATTATAAGTGTTACTGTGAAACTCTAACCTATGGTTAATACCATACTGATCTTTAGCTCTGAATTACACACAGTCACAAAGATGAGGATGAGGGAAGGGGAAGAGACAATACTCCTGAGTGAATCTTCTAAAATCAGTTTGTTGATAAGAAATTACTAAGTGGCCAAAGAACAATGTAGATCAGAGAGGTCTGCTGGAAGAAAACCAGGGGAGTGTAATGTATCACAGACTGCAATAAAGCTAGGAAGCATCGTCGGAACTTAAAAGGGTCTTCAGTCATCAAGACCCCCCACTCACATCCTCCTTCATTCATAGAGCTGATGTTAGTGTGCCACTGCTGTTAGGTCACATCAAGGTGACTCCAACTCAATTATGCCAGCCCCCATGTGTGAATACAAAACTGTTCATTACAAAATAACAACAGGTTGGTTCCCCAAGAAAGATGAATATACCTATGAATTAGACATACAGAGTAATAGAGACAATAATAGTAAGCCTAGCTTTCTCTAAAGCAGATTAAAATAGAATTGTAAATCCAGAGCATTAATGGACACTAACTGCTACCATGTGTTGGGTCACTGAAGTTGAGTTTAATGCAAACACCCATTGTATCGAGTGATCCTTCTTTACTATTAAATTAAAGCACTTATCCCAAAGAAATGCTGCTTACTT
>NW_022109767.1:15716290-15717981 GCF_000313985.2 Echinops telfairi
GTGCACAAGCAAATGTGGTGAAAAAAGCAGATGGTGCCAGGCTATATCAAAAGATATAGCATCTGGGGTCTTAAAGGCTTGAAGTTAAACAAGTGACCATCTAGCAGAGAAGCAAGTCCACATGGAAGAAGCATGCCAGCCTGTGTGATCATGAGATGTCATTAGGACTGGGTAACAGGCATCAGAAGACTCAAAAAAAAACAAACAAATCCAAACCATATTGTTGAGAACAAGGGGGATCAGAGCAGAGACCCAAAGCCCATCTGTAGACAATGGGACATCCCCTCACAGAGGGATCACAGGGAAGGTGTGGGTCAACCAGGGCAGTAAAGCACCGATGAAACACACAATATTTCTCTGGCTCCTTAAGGCTTCCTCACCCCCCACTGTCATGACCCCAGTACTGCCTTTCACTGAGGGTTAGATTAGAGCATGTGCACGGGTACAGATAAGAGATAAGAGCTCACGACACACGGAATCTAGGAACGGGAATGGGAGTAGTGATGTCAGAAGGGTAGGGAGAAAGAGAGGAGAGGAGGGGAGGAAGATGACAGAACTGATCCCAATGATCCACACATACCCATACTGCCCCCTACAGTGGGGCGAACAACAGAGAATGTGGGGGAAGGGAGACAGCAGCTGGTGTAAGATACAGAAATAATAATAATTTATCATTTATCAAGGGGTCAAGAGGGCGGGGTTGGGGGGTAAAGAGGAGCTGATACCAAGGCCTCAATAGATAGTAAAGGTCTGAAAAAATTGATGGCAACATATGTAATAATATGCTTGATACAACTGATGTATGGATTGTTATAAGAGTTGTAAGTACCCACAATAAAATGATCTTTTAATTGAACAAACAAGCAAAGAGGAAAGTATTCAACATTCAGAAGATAAATTTAAACGCTACAAAAAACAAATTGCACAATAAATACCATATAAAAGTCAACTAGAATTAGTGGATTTTTCTGCCAAAATATGAAGATTCTATTTTAGGAACTTGAAAGTTGATGTAAGAACAGTGGATAAAGCAAACCACACACCAACCCCACTCCCCCCCCAAAATTAACAAGCATAGATAACAGTAGACCATCGATGCTCATTTTTAAAACCTTCTTAGGTTTCATAAATTCAATCAGTTATATGGTCTATCTATAATATTTATAGAACATGGCCTATTTTCTCATTAAAGTGAAAACTGTAAAATTCCCTGGGAATATCTTGAAGATTGATATTCAAACTGTTTTTCTTTTCAATTATTTTCATCTCTGTTTATAGAAAATGCTCTACTGTCATTTGAGGAACAATTTTTTTTCTGTATATGATTCCTGGTTAGCAATTGTTTTCTTTCAGAGTTTTATATATGCTACTCAATTGCCTTCTTATCTGCATTAAGTCTGCTGAGAAATCAGAGCTCAGTCTTATTGTCCATCAGTTTGGTCGCACTGTAGTGGCTGGTCTGTTGCTGTGATACTGGAAGATCTGTCAACTGGTATGTCAAATGCCAGCAAGGTCACTCAAAGTAGAGAGGTTTCAGAGGAGTTTCCAGACTAAAAACAGATGATAAAGAAGGACTGAGCTGCCCATTTCAGAAGTAGACAGAAAACTTTCTAGATAGCATGGAAACATCGTTAGATACTGAATGCCTGATGAATGGAAGAACAATGTCAGAGATAGGACCAGATGATGGG
>NW_022109767.1:15719143-15721384 GCF_000313985.2 Echinops telfairi
ACTAACGCTTGTTATGAAGAAATTGAAGAGTTTTACCAATGTCTTCATTCAGAAATTGATCAAACATGCAACCAAGATACATTGATAATTGTTAAAGATTAGAGTGCAAATGTTGAAAATGAAGTGGAGGGATCAGTTGTTTGAAAATATGGCCTTGATGATAGAAATGAAGTTGAAGATCACATGGCAGAATTTTGCAAGGTCAGTGATTTGTTCACAGCAAATGCTATTTTTAAACAGTGCAACCAGTGATTGTGCGCATAGACATTTCCAAAAGGAATACACATAAATCAAACTGACTACATCTGTAGTAACAGATGGAGAAGCTCAACATTAGCGGCTAAAGCCAGGCCAGGGGCTGATGTGGTACAGACCACTAATTGTCCAGATATAAGTTCAGGTCGAAGCTGAAGAAAATAAAAACAAATGCATGAGACCCAGAATACTGCCTTGAGTTTATCCCACCTGAATATTGAGAACGTCTCAAGAATAAATTTGTGGAAACCTGATTGGCTAGGGAGGATATCAAGAACAGCATTCATACAGAAAGTGAAACATTATTAAAAATAAAAGAAAGACAGAAAATATCAAAGTGGATTTCAGAAGAGATTCTTAAACTTGCTGTTAATCATAGAGTTGCTAAGGCTAATAGAAGAAATATTGAAGTTAAGGAGCTGAACAGGAAATATCAAAGGCAGCTCAAGAAGAAAAAGTAAATAATTTTAATGTAATATGCACAACCTTAGAGGTAGAAAACAAAAACAAAGAACACACTAAGCATATCTAAAATGAAAAGACTCAAGAAAAATGAAAGCTTTGAATTGAAATATTGAAAGATTCTAAGGGGAAGATATTGAATGTTTCAAGAAGTATCAAAAGAAGGCAGAAAGAGTGCACAGAGCCACAGTACCAAAAAGAACGAGTTGATGTTCCAATATTTCAGGAGGTAGCATATGAACAAGAACCAATGGTGTTAAAAAGTTCAAGCTGAGCTTAAAGCATTAGCCAAAAACAAGAATCCAGGAATTTATGGAATATCCATTGAAATGTTTCAACAAGCTGACGAAACACTGGAAGCACATGGTCACCCATGCCAGGAAATTTGGAAGACAGCCACTTGGCCATCCAACTGGAAGAGACCCATATTTGTGCCAATACCCAAAAAAGGTGACCTAACAGAATGCTCAAAATACAGAACATCATCATTGTTGTCATGGGTAAGTAAAATTTTGCTGAAAAATTTCCAACAATTGCAGTAGTACATTGACAGGAACCTGCCAGAATTTCAGGCTAGAATCAGATGAAGACATGGAACAAGGGATATCATTGCTGATGGGAGATCTATCTTGGCTCAGAGACAATTCCAGTTAAGATGTTTACTTGTGTTTTATTCACTATTGCAATTGCAAGGCATTAGATTGTGTGGATCCTGACAAACTATGTGGATAGCCTTGAAAAAAGTGGGAATTCCAGAACGCTCCATTTTGATCATGCAGAACTGATACTTGGATCCAGGGGCTGCTTTGTGAAAAGAAGAAGGGAACAAACCGCATGGTTTAAAATCTGGAAAGATGAGCCTCAAGGCTGTATCCTTTCATCATACTTCTTCCATCTACATGCAATTCAGATAATCAGAGGAGCTGGATTATAGTAAGAAGAATGTGAAATCAGTATTTGGGGAAGGCTTATAAATAACCTGTGGTAGGCAAATGACACACATTGCTTCCGGAAGATGAAGAGGACTTGAAACACTTGTTGAGGAAAATCAAGGATTGTAGCCTCAATATGGATTATACGTCAATGTAAAGAAAACCCAAATGCTCGCTACTGGATCAGTAGCTAATATCATGATAAGTGGAGAAAAGGTTCAAGTGGTCAAGGATTTTGCCTTGCTTAAATCCACAATCAATGATCATGGAAGCAGCAATCAAGAAATTAAAGAACCTGTTGGATTGGGAAAATCCACTGTACAAGACTTCCTTAAAGTATTGAAAGGCAAAAATGTTACTTGGAGAACTAAGGGATGCCTAAACCACACCATGGTGTTTTCAATGGACTTATATGCCTGTGAGAGTTGGGCATAGTTTAAAGAGGACCTAAGAAGAACTGATGCTTTTGAATTGTGGAGCTGGGAAAGAATATTGGGTCTTAAAGGTTTGAAGGTAATCAAGCGGCCATCAAGCTCAGAAGCAACAAAGCCCACGTGGAAGAAGCACACCAGCCTATGCAACCACGAGGTGT
>NW_022109767.1:15722401-15729316 GCF_000313985.2 Echinops telfairi
GTGAAGACACTTGATGACACCTGACAGCAACAGCCATTGCTTCCTATTTGTAGGCCACTTTTCCCCAAAAAACTGCTCTTGGGATAGTTTACTTTCTTTTGGTAGTGGCAAATTTGGTGATGTTTCTTAGTGAAATGCATACTTAAGTTCTCTCTTGTCGAAAGGTAATTTAGCTTCTTGAATGCATATTTTCCCTTTCATGATGTGAAGGCGTTTTCTTCCAACAATTTTTCAAAAATATTCTCTGTATTTTTCATTCCCTTCTTGTTCTATATTTCTATTCATGCTTCAGTTGTTCCTCTTGAGAGTACCCCACGTAATTCTTAGGCTTTCTTCATGAAATCTTCTTCATGATTTTTTCTGATGTTTATTCTAGCATATTACTAATGAAAGATTTGTCTTCAAGATCATTGTTTCTACCTTTCATTAATTTAATTTGACTCATTTTCATTTTCAATGTATTATATATTACTGAAATATTAGTATTAATTTTCTGGTTTTCTGTGGCTACTTTTGTATTGTTTTCAGTTCTTAACAAGAAGTGGATAGTCTAAAAAGCAATAATTTTATTTTTGACTATGTATGCTTAAGATATTTGTACAATAATATATGTATAAGTAAATTTACTGTAAAGTTACTTCTTATATAAAAAAAGTGAAAAACACAATTCTCCTTCACAGAATAGTGGATAAATGGAAATTTACATTCATTCATATTTTAGACCAATAGAGTATTTAACCCATATGAAAATCAACAAATTTCAAGAAATATTTAACAATGGACAAAAATGCTATTCTTAAGAAATATCAAAACAAACCATTTTATAACATCATGTATTGAAATATGCACAAATATTAAATAGATGATCATAAGAAATTTTATGAGTGTATTTAAAAGAGGAAAAAAATGGAAGTGAGGCATTATTTAGTATAGGAATATAATTAATTCAAAGAGTTATATAAAATATATATAATTTTAAAATTTGGGTGAATACATGGTTTATTGCTATACTATTTTTATGTAGTTTTCTAAATGCCTCAAATATTTTGACATAGTATTAGCCTTCTGTTAGAAATAGATTGATTGATAGACCCATAGAATGGGGTTTTCTGTAAGCAGTAAAAGTTTTTTCAGGGGAACGTGGGATCATATAAAACTAGATAGATAGATGAAAGAGAGAGAGCAAGAGAGAAGAGTAAAGGGAATATATTTAGAACTAATTTATCTCCAATAATAAATGAATAAATGTAGGTAAAAATTGGAAGATTAAAAAATGATGAGTAAGAGATATTAATCTAAAGTTGTTTGAATACAGAGGAAAAAAAAATCTGAACACCTGAGGAAAGATTCACTGGTGGACTTCCCAGAAAGGAAACAAGGTACATTTCAAAAATATTATATATAATCAATCATAAAGGAAACTGGTACTTCCCCTGCCTACTGCCATATATTTGTCTTTTCTTATTAGAACATCACTTACTTATGACTCAAAATTAATTCCAATATTCTGAGAAGAGAGTGAAGTTTTCAACAGAAAATAACTTCCAGCGATGCCAGAAGAGTTGCAAATGCAAACATGTGATGTTAGTGGAGAAACAGGTGATGCCTGTACCCTGAAGGAAATGTATGGATTTAGAAATATAAGATATGTCTCAGTGAAGGCGAAACTTACTCTGGGGAAAGAAGGCATCGCAATGATAGATTGATCCCACGCAGGGAATAAATATTAAATAGATAAATGGTACCCCATTGATGGAATTATCCAACTTGTGATAGGCTAAAAATATGTTTGAATAATGGATGTTTTTATCAAAACCAGAAATTGTAGAATGCATAGGTCTTACTGTGAAAAAGCCCAATTAAAAAAGATGGAAAGCTGTGTTAGCAAAACAAATGACTATGCCTGAACTTAAAGGGAAAGAAAAAATTGTAAAGGTCCACAGATTTAGCAAACATAAAGCAAAATCTTAACACTTAAAATTTTAATACTTAAAAGTTATCCTTTAAAGAAAGCTGTGAAAATGAATTGGGAATGAAAAATAAGCAGTGCATTCTACTGCTGAATAAAAATTCACCAGTCCATGAACTATTTGAAACCTCCCTTTTATCAATGCAAAAAAAGATGAAACATGTTTTTCTTGAAAGGATTTCTCTAGGGGAGCAACCCAATGGCATACGGATAGCTATTAAGGGGTAAGGGAAGTGGGAGGGAGGGAGAGAGAAATTTTAGGAAGTAGCCTCCTGCAATTGTTAGCCCAATAAGTCAAAACTGCATGTGTCAGGCATCTCAGGCACTAGCCTGGACATTTCTCCTAGTAGGGTTGGAGGGACTGACAAACTAAAAAGCCAGGAGGCCAGATGACAAACTGGTGGCTCTCTGGGCTGCAGGAAATTATTTCCAAAATCTTCAGAGCAGGCAATAAGCGGCAAGCTCTCATTTCACACACCAGAGGATGCACAAGGTCACAAGGTTAACACTGGATTGAGAAAATGAACGCATCCATGTGTATTTTATGCAGGCCACGTCTCAAGGAACCTCCTGAGTCACTGACCATACATCACAAGATGGAAGCCGCTTACGTAATATCTGCCCAAGAATCATGACCTAACCAAGAAGACACATAACATTAACGTCACAGAGGGTTGTAAATTAAAGAAAAAGAAGAGAAGGAGGAGGAGGAGATCCAAAGGAAGAATCTCCAGTCTACATCGGGGGCAGGGACAGATAGGATTGCCAAATGAAACCTCTGTATAGAATAATCCAGAGAAAATAGAAAATCAATCAGAACAGAAGTATGAATTATATTTAGAAAACCTGTGTACAGAATAATCCAGAGAAAATAGAAAATCAATCAGAACAGAAGTATGAATTATATTTAGAAAGGTTCCCACTGAAAGTTTGGGTATTTTTTCACAAAGATGTGGCAATGATGATCATTTCAAGTGCTTAACTTGTTCTATTCATTTCTGAAATGTTCAGAGCTGAGAAAACCGTACACCGTCATTGCTGTTAGAGGTATGTGCTATTGATTTGGGTCTGACTCATGTTGACTATTGTTGTTCTTGTGTATCATTGAACCCATACCAATCCTATGTACAACAGAACGAAAAACTGCACAGCGCTGAGCCATCATCAAATTGTTCCAAAATTGTTCAAGGCTGTTAGTGTGGGAGGGGCTTATCTCTTCAAAGCCTTCTTTGCAGGCATGTCCTAAACCCATTTAAAGATCAAATTTTACAGGCGCAAGGCACCTGGGCTTACAAACTCTCTATTTTCTTAATTCCCAATACTCATTTCTATAAATCCTTCTATCAACAATAATCAGCAGAACAAATCAATACAAGCAAAGTACAATCAGATATTAAACTCAATTCTTAAAACATTCAAGTTCAATCCTTACTTAGCTTATCTAAGTCCTTATCTAAACGATTCTATTGATACAAAATATGGGATTAGGACCCTGACAGCATTGCCTGAAGCCAGGGCCAGTCCTGTTAGCCATTTTGACCTCAGTCAGCCATTTTCCCTACGTAGCATGATTTCTGAAAAATTCAAGGGTGATCTTGACCTCTGACCTCAAAATATACATTAGGAACATTCAGTTCCATCATTTCAAATGGGAATAGCCAAAGACAACAACCAAACAAAATAATCAAAACTTTAAGTTCCCATATTGTTCGCAAAATCCAACCCAGTAAACCCCATGGACATATCTGACCTCTGGCAGGCCAAGAAGAAAAACTCCCAAGAGCTGGAGGCTGAACAAGCATCCACCCTCCACTTGTATGACTCGTTTCTCTAGTAACCCAAGCCTGGTACCATAATTTCTTAGTCTGGGTAGACTAGAGAAACAAATTCATAGACACTCATGTGTGTAAGAAAGAGTTTTATACATAAGAGCAATTGAATATTGACAAAAAATTGCAGCCCAGTCCAGATCAAGTCCATAAGTCCAATTATAGCCCCTATGTCCAATACCAATCTATAAAGTCCTCTTCAAACTCACTCAGAGAGATGCTGTAAACTGACAAGACTCATGGCACTATCCTGATATAGCCTGTGCCCTGGGATCTGGAGGAGCCACGTAGAGACTCCTGACAGTGTTGAGATGCCTCTGCCCCACTGGTTCCACAAGACTTTGCACCCATTGGCCCGTGTTCTTCCTCCATTGGCATCATTGCATGGGTTTCATGAGTCTGAAGAGGACTTTATAGATTGGTATCAGACATATGGGCTAATATTGTACTGATGGCCTTGATCTGAACTGGGCTGGGATGTTTTCTCAATATTCAATTACTCTTGTATGTAAAGCTCTTTCTTATACACATATGAGTGTCTACGAATTTGTTTCCCTAGTCTATCCAGACTAACACGAGGGCATTCCTCTTGTTCACTGCCCCATAGACTTTCACAATGTTCGGAAATAATCTTCTTTCATATGTAGTCTTCGGCCCTTAATATTTGCAAAGGGCACAGGAAAGTTAAAGATGAGTATTAGTCCTTTTAAACTAAGTATAATCATTACAGTCAAATGACTGTGGATTAGAATTTGTCTGTACACCTTTACAGCCCCAGAACATCAAATTTTACTTAAATGTTTTGATCATTTGATCACTGCTATCTACCTATGACAATAGGTATGGTTCTTCTGTAAATCTATGATATATTCAATATATTCAATATTTTCTGCCAATATTATAGTTCAGATGCAGTTGATAACTTAACTGCCCTACAGCCGTTTATTAATATTCCTCCTTCCTTCCCTCCTTCTCACCTTCCTTCCTTTCTACCTTTGTTCCTTCTTTATTTTCCTGCCTCTTCTCTCTCTCTCTCTCTCTTCCTGCTCCCTTCCCCTGTTCCTTTCTACTCTCTCTTCCAAACATAATGATGATTTTATTTATTCATCCCTTGATGATTATGACTCCCCAGAGGAGAAGCACCACACTAAGCCAACCATGACACTGCAAGTTCTACTTCTTCGTATTCCTTTCCAGGCCCATTAATCGGTGATAGATAAACATGAACTCTTGAAAATAGTTTTCCAATCTAGTTTGAGGACATCATCATAAATCGTAAAAGTTGTTTGCCATGTCTTTAATGAAATGTTTGTAACCTCTTATAGAAAATTAACTGTTAACTTTGATAGGAAAGAATACTTACATATATCAGACCCCTACTGTCAGTCAGTTTCTTATACTTCCCATATGCATTTTTCTCACTTAATCCCCATGTTGTTAGACCAAATCTAGATCAAGACTTGAGGGGGTTTTTGTTGTTGTTATTTTTGTTTGTTTGTTTGTTTTGTTTTTTGCAAATTCTTCCAGACAGATGGAGAAAATCAGTTATCTTGAATAAGGGTATACTAAAAATAGACATTTCTAATAGTTTAGAAGAATCTATTATGGAACCTTTCTTTGATTTGTAAGCAATTTAACAAAAAGTGATTGCTTTGTTGTTGGCATTATATAGCAGAGGAGAAAATATAGGTGCAATTTAAACTTTTTATAATTTAAAAAGTATTCTGTAAGCAATCATTTTAAACATTTTCAATTAATTCATTAACTATGTTAATCCTTAGCTAATTTAGATCATAACTGTCTGTTTTTCATACAGTGGTGGCTTGAAAGTTGCTGTGATGCTGTAAAGGAAACTATGCCACCATATTCCAAATGCTACCATGGTCACCCATGGTAAACTTGTTCCAGTGGAGTTTACAGAATTTGAGCAGAGTAAGAAGAAGGAATAGGCTGTCTACGTCTGGAATTAACCACTAAACACCTTACACAGTGCAGCAGAACATTACATGATATGGCGCTTGAAGATGAGCTGCTTGGTTTGGAAGGCATTCAAAATATGATTTGGGAAGATCTGTCTTTGCAAAGTAGATTCAACCTTAGCGATGCTTTCTGAACCTTAATTTGCTAATAGGGCACAAAGTAAACCGAGATTAAACAGCAACAGACATAGCAGAATAATTAGTATGTGTAATATAAGAAGTATTTCCAATCTAGGAAAACTGGAAATCATCAAAAATGATATGTGATGTATGAAAATTGATGATATTAGTGGACTGCCCAAGGAATAAATAAATATGTCTAGGGAAAAGTATAGGGAGAATGCTCCTTAGAGGCAAGATGATGAAACTTCAGCTCATGTACTGACATGTTGTCAGGTCCTGTGGAGAGCAGCCTGTGGAAAAGTACATGGTCAGGAAGGGGGCAGACAAAGCAATGGAAGGCCCTCGATGAGATGGACTGACACGGTGGCTGCAACAATGGTTTCTCACCTAAAACACCTGTGAGGATGTTACAGAGCCGTGCGCTGTTTCTGTTGTGCATAGAGTCAGTATGAGGCTGAAGCTACTTGAGAGCGCCTAACAACAACAACAATGAACTGAATGACCTGGTGGTAGACCTTTGAGTTAGACAACCCTTAGTTTTACTAGTCCAGGAATAACAAATTCAAAAGGAATCGTGTCAGATTCACTGTCAAAAACACATTTCAAGATCTATCTTGAAGTACGATGCTGTCTGTGATAGGATAACATCTAATATGCATATAAGGATATCCAGTTAATAGTATTATTTCAAATTTCAAAACAACTGTGGAAGTTACATGATCTGGTCTCAACTTCAGACTATTAAGATTGAAGGGGTGGAGTTTAGCTTGTCAATCAAGTCACATTTGATGACCTCGTTTGAAGGCTTAATGGAGATAAATAGCTCACTGGAGTCCAGACACATTTTCCCTGCGAGACATTCCTGTTGACAAGCCACATGGAGCTCTGCTGATGGAACCAGAGCACTGGAGCTAGAGTAGCCACGTGGAGAGCCCTCCCAGCGCTGAAATGCTTCCACTGCCACTGGATCCAGAGGACTTTCTACCCACTGGTCTGTGATCTCCCTGCATTCTGT
>NW_022109767.1:15729416-15731873 GCF_000313985.2 Echinops telfairi
CATTCTGTGTCATTGCATGTGCTGCATGAGTCTGAAGAGGAATTTATAGATTGGTATTGGGCATATGGGGTATTATCGGACTTATAGACTTGATCTAGACTGGGCTGGGATGTTTTCTTCATGTAAAATTACTCTTTGATATAAAGTTCTCTAATACACACGAGTGTTTATGAATTTGTTTCTCTAGTCCACCCAGACTAACACATTATGGTACCGGGAGTGGGGTACCAGAGACACAAATCGTGAAGATGGAGAGTGGATGCTTGTTTGACCTCTGACTCATGCTAGTTTTTCTTCTTTGGTTAGCCAGATATTAGCTATGGCCATGCAGTTTACTGGGTTGTTTCCTGGAAAGAATATGAGAATTTCAAGTTTGGATTCTTAGAAATTCTCTTTGGTTAATCCTGTCTGAAATTGTGAAAATGATTATGACAAATGTCAATCCTGAGCTTGGGTGGCAAATTCACCTCTTGAACTTCTCTGAGACCATACTGCTTAGTGAAAATCGCTGACTGAGGTCAAAATGGCCGACATAAGGTCTTGTGGCAATGAAGCCAGAAGCCTAAGGTCATATTTTGTATCAATAGATTAGGTTAGATAAGGGTTAAGATAAATTAGATAAGGATTGAACTTGACTGTTTTAAGAATTGAGTTTAGGATCTCGCTGTACTAGGTTTATACTGTTTTCTTTTGAATATCGTTATTGATATAATGATGGATAGAAATGATTATTGGGAAGTAATAATAGAAAGTTTTAAAAACGACTTGCTTTCAGCCCTTAAATTGGAATTTAAATGGGTTAGGACATGCCTACAAAGAATACTCTTAAAGGATAAGCCCCACGCAGCATCTTGAGTGCTGAGGACAATCAAAGGTGAAGAAGGTGAAGAGAGACTGTTGACAGACTGGATTAAAAAGTAACTCTTTGGCTTTGTGAATTTTTAACAAGTCATTTGTGCCTGAAGATGGAAAAATCTGGAACCCTGACGAAACTCTTCTCAAGGACTGAACTGTTAAAGAGAGCCTGTGGGCAGGCTGAAATGCTTCCTAGGTAACCTCCTCTATACACTTGTTGAGTGGAAGTAGGAGAAATGCAGCAATAAAGAGATGGGTTGAGTCTGGTCACTGACACCTGTGGACCTGGTTCACATGCACTAGCAGAGAAAATGAGAGTGGGTTGACTGGCCTGAAGTTTATGACCTAGCACAAAAGGACTAGCATTGTTGAGAATTTGTGATAGGGCCCATAGTCTACAGGTAAGGCATCCAATGGGCAACCTACTGCGGCTAAGTGAGGCGGCCCACACTGAGTTGTGCAAAACCCCACCAGATGAAGAGAGAAAATTTGAGCCTGTGAATTGATGCATATTGCTGCTGACCTTATGGATGGCCTGTGCTGATTTGACTTTGCTTAAGGGTACAGACTTCACTAGGTTGCAACTGGAAAGATTAGCATTACAACCTCAAAGATTAGCATTATTCTTTAGAGCACTGGTTTGATGTAAGAAGGCAGTGTAGAAATTGGATATCTAAAATGGTGGGATAAAGGCATGAAGTGCTTGGCTTACAAATTTTCATAGGTGGGGGAATGAATATGTTCATAGGATTATGGTGTAGGTGTTCACATAAGTATAGAAAATTTTTGTTTTGTTCATTTGTAGAATGTTATGTTTAAATGAGGGTGGAACATTTTTTAATTGTCTTCATTTTAGTTATATCCTGTTAAGTACAGATACAATTTTATTATTGTTTTGTTTAAATATTGCATTTGGTCTAAGAGTTGTGTGAAAGTGTCAAGTTGACAAGAGGTGGTCTGTGGTAGTTACATAATCTGGTGTCAACTTGGCACTATTAAGAGTGAAGCAGTGGAGTTTAGCCTGTCATTCAGGTCTCAGCTTGATGACCTCATTTGGAAGCTCTACAGAGAGATTATTAGCTCCCTGGAGGTCAATCACATTTTTTCTGGGAGACATTCTTATTGACAAGCCACACAGAACGACACTGACAGAACAAGAGCCCTTGGGCCATGTGGAGGCCCCTGCCAGCACTGAGATGCTTCCATGGCCACTGGACCCAGAAGACTTTCCACCCACTGGCCTGTGATCTTCCTACATTCATCATCATTGCATGTGTTACGTGAGTCTGAAGAAGAATTTATAGATTGATATCAAGCCTATGGGGTATTATCGAACTTATGGACTTGATATGGACTGGGCTTGGATGTTTCCAAGGATTTTATTTGGCTTGGATCCACAAACAATGCTCATCAAAGCAGCAGTAAAGAGATCAAAGGATGCACTGCATTGGGTAAATCTGCTGCACAATATTTCTTTTAAGTGTTAGAGACAAAGGATGTTATCTTTTAGGATTTAAGATATGTCTGATCCAAGCCATGGTATTTTCAATGACCTCATATGCATGTTAAAATTGGATATTGAGTAAGAAAAACTGGGGGGGG
>NW_022109767.1:15733251-15768100 GCF_000313985.2 Echinops telfairi
ACCAAAGTGAATGCCAGCCAATTCTGAAACTTGCTCTTGAACAGAAGTAGCAAGTGAGTGGAAGAAATGTTAAAATATAAAAGTGTAGGAGTAATGTTCAACCTGGCAATCAGATCACAGCCTGATGGTGTCTCCTTGTGGGCGTGGCCTTCTCATAAGCAGGGCCCTGAGAACCTACCCCCCTCTCTCTGCCTTCACCTTCCAGATGGTTGACCCAGTTTGCTGCCAGAACCCTGCCACTGATATTGGATGTACATGACTCTGAACCCACATACCTGTGATATTCTTGCACTCTCCATCATTGCTTGTGACTGCAGAGGGACTGAAGAGGGACATAATTGCCTCATATCGGACTTATGGACTTAAATTGGATTTGGCAGGGATGTTTCCCTGTTAAACAGTTACTCTTTGATATAAAGCTGTCTTACACACATATGCCTGTCTATGGAATTATTTGTCTAGTCAACAATTCCTAACACACTATGGTACCTTGGGAGTTGGGAACAAGAGAAACAATTCATGAAGATGGAGAGAGGATGCTTGTGTGACCTCTGCCTCATGGTAGATTTTTCTTCCTTGGCTAGTTGGAGGTCATAGAGGGCTACAATGTTTACTCAATTGTTTTCTGGAAAAGCCATGGAAAGTGAAGGTTTTGATTCCGAGAAATTGTCTTTGGTTATGCCTGTCTGAAATGGTGAAAATACAGGTAATAAATATAAATTTTGAGCTCAGGGAGCAAAATCACCTACTTGAAGTTCTCTGAGGCCATGCTGCCTAATAAAAATGGATGACAGAAGTCCAGGCCCTGGCTTCAGACAGCCAGAGGCCCAAGGCCATATTGCATATGAATGGGGTAATTTAGATAGAAATGGACTGAATTCAACTGTTTTAAGAATTGTGTATAGGATCTGACTGTTCTAGGATTATACTGATTTCTTCTCCCTATTTTTATTGATATAATGTGTGATAAGAATGATTATTGGGAAGTCTGAATAGAGAGTTTGTAAGCCCACTGTCTTCAGCAATAAATTGGTTCTGTTAAATGTGTATAGGAGATGCCTTCAAAAAAGGCTTATCCCTACCCAGTGCCTTAAATGCTCAAAACATTTTCATTGGAAAAGACTTGCTGCTGATAGACTGAAGATAAAAAGGAGACATTTGGCCCTTTTGAATTTTGATGAAATATGCAAATACCTGGAGTTAGAAAACTAAAGGGCAAGAACACACTTAGCATATTTCAAGCTGACAGAACTGAAGGGGAAAAAAATCAAGCCTCAAGTTACAATAGTGAAGGAATACACAGGGTCACTGTATCCAAAAGAGTAGGTGAACATTCAACCATATTAAAAGACAGCATATGATAAAAAAATCAATGGTGTTGGAAAAAGAAATTGAAATTGCATTGAAAGCATTTTCAAAAAAAGAAAAGACCTATGAATGAACAGCACACCAATTTAAATATTTCAACAAACTCATGCAATCCTGAAAGCACTCACTCATCTATGTCAGGAAAATTGAAAGACAAGTATATGGCCAACCAACAGAGCCATAACTCCCCATTGCAATGAAAGAAAATGGGGAACTCATCTAAAAATATTATTAATATCACTTGCAAGTAAAATTTTACTAAATATAATTCCAAAACAGTTGCAGCAGTATATCGACAAGGTGTTGCCAGAAATGACATTTGGATTCAGAAGAGGGCTTGGAATGAGGAATATCATCACTAAATTCAGATGGATCTTGACTGAAAGCAGATGTCATATCAAAAGGATGATTACTGGCATCTTATTGATCAGGCTGACATTTTACTGTGTGTATCTAAAAAAAACTGGATGACATTGCAAAAAATGGAAATTCCAGAGTATTTAACTTTGCTTAAATATGGAACCTGAGGAGAACAAAAGCATGCAAAGACCAATATAGAGTGAGCAGTGAGGGACAAGAAAAGCTACGAGCGTGTGCCAAGCTAGAAGTCCAGTGAAGAAAGTCTAACAGTTGCTGTGCCAGATGCCATGGAAAAGTCTTAGGATTAGGAATTGCAACATGAAATTCATCGACGACTTTCACAAGAACTATAGGTTTGTTGAAGTAGGAAATAGAAATACTCAATTGGATAAAGAATGGGAAACTTTTATGGGAAATCTGTGAGTAGGTAAGTTTACTTCACGCAGATTTTGGCTGCAAAGAGGAGTAAGACCTTGGAGTAATGCACTGTCGTAGGGAAGAGGAGAAGCCATTCTCACGAAAGGCAAGATGTTACTTGTCTTTATACAATTCTTGGTACATGGATAGGTGTAGTGGTGTCAATCTGATGGTGCTTTCTTTTTATTGTTTCAGTTTTTCCTGTAAAATAAGTAGCATGATTCTTACGTAGGAGTGTGAATGGGGTAGAAAGATTAGTTTTCTTGGACAAAAGAGAAGATGTGAGAGGGTCTAATATGACTTCAAAGTGCTCAAGTAAAAACAGATTTGAAATATAATGGAACCAAGAACTTGAAGAGCCACCTCATAGTAGAGAACAATAAAAGAATAAAGGGATCCAATAAGACTAGTACAGATATCTGACAGTGTTGAGATCACTTGCGTTTCTGGAAATTTTTTTGTTGCTGAGTTTTTTAGTTTTTTTATTCCTTTTGTTTTATTGTATATTAGAGTATTCATGTGGTTTGGCTTTAGCCATAAAAAGCATCATGGATGCATACTGGTACAGATAGGAACTGGAAATACAGGGAATCCAGAGCGGATGAGCCCTTCAGGACCAGTGGTGTGAGTGGCGATACTGGGAGGGTAGGGGAGAGTGGGTTGGAAAGAGGGAACCGATTACAAGGAACTATATGTGACCTCCGCCCTGGGGGACGGACAACAGAAAAGTGGGTGAAGGGAGATGTCGGACAGGGCAAGATATGACAAAATAATAATTTATAAATTGTCAAGGGTTCATGAGGGCGGGGGGAGCGGGGAGGGAGGGGAAAAATGAGGACCTAATGCCGGGGGCTTAAGTGGAGAGGAAATGTTTTGAGAATGATGAGGGCAATGAATGTACATATGCACTTTACACAATTCATGTATGTATGGATTGTGATAAGAGTTGTATGAGCCCCTAATAAAATGATTAAAAAAACAAACAAACAAAAAAAGCAGCATCATGGAGTCTCTGAATCAAGATTCTCAAAGAGTGAATTAAACCATAATTTTTATTTTGCCTTTTTGTTGTTAGATAACATCAAGTCAGTTCCAACCTTTAGTGACCCTGTGTACCGCAGAGTAAAACCCCGCATGGTCCTGAACCATCCTCACAATTGTTTCCATACCTGAACCCTTGCATCAGCCCGTCTCGTTGGGGCCTTTCTCTTTTCCATTGCTGTTCTACTTTACCAGTTCTCCAAGATCTGGTCTCTCCTGACAATATGTCTACGATAGGTAGAATTAAGTCTTGCCACCCTTACCTCTAGGGAGCAGTCTAGCCATATTTCTTCCGAGACATATTTGTTTGTCCTTTTAACTGCCCAAGGCACTTTCAATAGTCTTTTCCTTGCCTATAATATGAACAATATAAGGTAGGGTCTAGGATTCAAAGGTAGCTGTAAAAGGACAATTATGATGTCCGAGCCTGAGAATGAAGAAACTGAGAAGGATGGAGAGTACCTTCCATGGTAGAAGGGCCATGAATACATAAAATGGTCAATCGTTTGGAGGTCCTGAGTAGTATATAAAGAGGTTAACTAAAAAGTGTGCAAACATAATGGACTAACAATAAAGACACTACCGTGGGAAGTAAAGACTGGGCATCCGGCTATCAAAAGATAAAGCATCTGCGGTCTTAAAGGCTTGAAGATAAACAAGCGGCCATCTAGCTGAGAAGCATCAAAGCCCACATGAAAGAAGCACACCAGCCTGTCTGACCACGAGGTGTAGAAGGGACCAGTTATCAGGCATCAAAGAACTAAAAGTCGTATCAGTGGGTGCCCACCTTCCTGATACGATCACTGAAGACAAACGTGTGCATAAGCAAATGTGGTGAAGAAAGATGATGGTGCCCGGCTATCAAAAGATATAGTGTCTGGGGTCTTAAAGGCTTGAAGATAAACAAGCGGCCAACTAGCTAAGAAGCAACAAAGCCCACATGGAAGAAGCACACCAGCCTGTGTGACCACAAGCTATGGAAGGGATCAGGTATCAACATCAAGGAACAAAAATATCATATCTTCATAAAGGTGGGTGAGTGCAGAGTGGAGGCTCAAAGCCCATCGATAGGCCACTGGACACCCCCTTACTGAAGGGTTGTGGGGAGGAGATGAGCCAGTCAGAATGCAGGGTAGCAATGATGAAACATATAACTTTCCTCTAGTTCTTAAATTCCCCCCCCCCACTATCATGATCCCAATTCTACCTTTCAAATCTGGCTAGACCAGAGCATGTACATTGGTACAGACAGCAACTGGAAACACAGGGAATCCAGGACAGATGATTCCTTCAGGACCAGTGGTGAGAGTGGCGATGCCTAGAGGGTAGAAAGGGGGAGCCGTTACAAGAATCTATGTACAGCCTCCTCCCTGGGGGAAGGCACAGCAGAGAAGAGGGAGGTGGGAAATGTCATACAGTGTAACATATAACAAAATAATAATTTATGAATTATGAAACATTCATGAGGGATGGGGGAGTGGGGCGGGGAAATGAGCAGCCGATATTAAGGGCTCAAGTAGAAGGCAAATATTTTGAGAATGATGATGGCAACAGATGTACATATGTGCTTGACACAATGGATGTATGTATTGTGTATGTATTGATTGTGATAAGAACTGCATGAGCCCCCAATAAAATGATTAAAAAAATAAAGACTGTGCATCAAGGAGTTGTATGCATGAGTTTGATGCTATTTGAGTACTGGGTGTAAAGAGATACATAAAACAAATATATTCAGTGATTGGTAACCTTTATGAAAAAATATAGTTAGACATATACCCTCACACATTCATAGTCAATCTCTATTTTCTCTGCACATTAACTGGGGCCTCCTACCCAATATTTTACATGCTGAAAAGTATATTTCAAAGTAAGAACACGTATGGCAGTTTTGTTTTGTTTTTCCCATCTTTAATTTATTACACTTTTCAATGGACAAAAGAAGAATTAATGAAAAACTTGCAGTTTTTCAATCCTTAATTTTAGCAATGGAATCTAAGTACAGAAACACCTAACCATCAATAAGTACCTCCTTATTTGAGGTACCTTTCTTCAGCCTTTACTCCATAAACAAAATAATATGGTAGATTTATTACCAACCAATATTCCTGCTTCTTAGATAATGACACTGTATTACACACTGATTTAATAAGCTTCCCCAAAAGTAGAGTGGTCAGTTGCTGGGTCTATTTCTACAAACACAGAATCAGTCATATCTGTTACCAGATTTTGTTGCTAATTTCCCTATATATGTAAACAAGATGGATCGATGATAGAAAGACAGATAAATAGATGATAGAGAAACTATGGATAGAAATGAAAAACTCAGGAATTTATTCCAAATAGAAATATTCTCCCCCCAAAATTTAAAGTTTTCAATAATATAATCACTATGTTTTTGTAATTTGTTCAAATGTTATCAGCTCTTTCTGAATAGGGCCAGAGGAAAATATAGCATATCAGATTTGTTTAATCACTTTTTAAGCATTTTAGCAGGATTAATTTGCATACAAACAATGTGATAATTGTGTGACTCATCATTTATTTATTAGAGGAAGTCCAGGAGGAATAATCATATGCAGCATTTTGCCAACCTAATTTCCAGAATGCAAAAAAAAACCAACCAAACCAAACCACC
This sequence comes from Echinops telfairi, assembly GCF_000313985.2. Lineage (NCBI taxonomy): Eukaryota > Metazoa > Chordata > Mammalia > Afrosoricida > Tenrecidae > Echinops > Echinops telfairi. Next base: position 15,739,076 of record NW_022109767.1, read on the forward strand.
AAAAAACTGTCTCCTTCAATTATTTAAATTAACAAGGCTTTACTCTACATTTACCACTAGCCTTCAAAGGAAATTTATGAATCCCCTTGCTTTAAAAATGGTTTCAGGTTTTAAGTCCTTAAGATAAAATTACACCTTGAAATCATTCGAAGATGAACTAAATCATCTCCTTTATTACACAGCAGGTGACTATTGTTCACTGATCCACAATTCTGATTTCTGGGAAAATGAATGTACTCAAGTGTCACTAACGTAAATCCAATGCTTGACATCAAATTCAATGCTTAACTTTTCTATTTGTAGAACATCAGACTGACTTTCTCCTCTTTTCCCCTTCCCTCCTCTCCTTAATACGAAATCAAGTAAACACAAGGAATTTAGATATTGTTATTTATCCCTTTTTCTAAATCACTAATAGAAAGAGGTGTGTGTTTTCCCCCTTCTTTTTATGAAGGTGGTTTTTAATTTCACAATCAAAATGCAAATTAGAGCAGAAAGAATTAACAATGCAATTGCCAGTGCGGCTCCTTCAATCAACAAGTAAAAGAAAATATGAATGAAAGTACTGATGACTAATACTAGATTGTTTTGTTTGTTTGTTTTTAATCACAGAGCAAGCAATCTCAGGTCCAGAGTGCAGTGTTGGATAATTCAGCAGCTGAAAGATAGCAATTCTCTTTGTTAGCATCTCTGAGAGTCTCCTGTGTTCCCTTCAATGCTAAACCTGGTTTTTGTTGCCCTGGGCATCACAATCTCAAATGGTAATGTCGAAAGCTGCATGAAACAAAGACAGTATATCTTTTAGAATGTTGTTCACTGTAATAGAAATTTCCAGGTACTCTCTTTGCAAATTTCCCTTCAGACCTGTTTGGTAGGAACTGAGCCACATGCTAGATTCCAGTGTTCTCAAGGAGAATGTGTAAACACTAGTGATAACAATTTATTTACCAAGTTTTATTTGGAAAAAACATGAGGATTCAAGGCATAATGAAAAAATGTACTTCACACGTAAATCTATACAAATGTAGATATCATCTATTATGAGGATACATGGTGGGCATTCATTCCATAATTACTTTTTTCTAAGTACTCTGAAAAATGGCAGGTAAATAACTAATGATATATTGGTGGTGGTGGTAATAACAGGGAAAATGAACAAAAGAAAATACCTCTAATTTTTAGTGCTTCTAACAAATACTTTTTTTTCACATGATGATTCATCAGCAAAATTATTAAATACTTATAAGTGCTTCAGGTTTATCAATTAATTATTCTTTACAATTATAATCTTCCACAGAGAGCATAGATAATTATTCCAAATTGTGAAGTTAGCAAAGCTTAGGAACCATGTTTCCACCACTTTGCTAACCATAAGACACAACCCAAGGGCACAAAGATATGTCACTTCTGATCTGGTCACTACACTGTGGTATTTGCATATGTACAAGTAGACTGGCAACAAGAAGGCATAGACTTAGAAGTATTTCATATATGCTGGCAACAAGATGGACTATATCTACAATAGCTACAGGAAAGGATTTGGTACAGATCTTATATTGCATTAGGGTTTTTTAAAAGATGACAATTTAACAAATTTGAGAGCACTTTTTTATTTTATAAATGTCAGTAGTGTGCTAATTATATTCCAGATACCTTATTAAAATCTTCATAAGGTCAAACTACTTAATCTTTATTACATTGACGGTGCTATGGATATTCCCATTTCACAGATAAGAACACTGTGGCAGTCACCTAATTTGGTGTCAATTTAAGGATTAAGAATGCAGGGGTGGAGTCTGGGCTGCCAATCTGGAGATAGCCAATGAGACATCTGTGGACATGGCTTTCTCCTGAGAATTTTGGGAAATCTGGTACGTATATGTGTTTATATATATATATATTCCCTCGCCATGTTTTCTAGATATATAAAAAACACAATCTTAAATAACACACTGCATCAACCTGAAAAACCTGTTCTTGTTTGATGCCAGGAGGTTGGTTGTGACTTATAGTGACTCTAAATACAACAAAGCAAATACTACTGGATCCTGTCATCCTCACAATTGGACAAAGAATATGGCACCAGCCGCAATACCAGTCTTGCTGGTAAATGACTATTACCAGCCATTCCCTTGGCATGGACAACAATATCTAATGGCACAACGTTACTTTGAGGATTACAGTGCACTTGACCCAAGCCACGGTATTTTCAATTGCCTAAAGCGCATGTGGAAGTTGGATACTGAATAAGGAAGGTCAAAGAGTAATTTCTGCATTTGAATGATGGTGTTTGCAAAGAATATAGAAAGTATCATCGAATGGAAAAATAACAAACAAAACTGTCTTAAAGGAAGTCGAGTCAGATTGCTCCCCAGACAAGAAGGGTGGGACTCTGTCTTACGTGCTTTGGACAAGTTGTCAGAGACACTAGTCCCTGGAGAGGACACCATGTTTGTTAATTGAAGGGCCTGGGAAAGGGGGAAGACCTTGACAAGGTGGATTGACACAGCCGCTTCAACTTGCAGATATCTGTGTGGAGCCTCAGTTGTCAATCAACTGGCAACCTGACATTACCTCCTTGGGAGTGTGACCTTTTGAAGAATGAGAGACACTAGGAACTGCTTCTCTTTAACACCTTTGCCTTCCTGCTTGCTGGGACTCCGTGGCTGCCTGCGGGAAGGCCCCGGGTATGACCCCAACCCCGGAAACTGTTGGTGCTCTGCCATGTTTTCACCAAACCTGGGTCCATGTGACTAAGCATCCTGTAATCTCCCGGCTTCCCATTTCATCTTTAGGCACACCCTTCTACAGCTACATGACTCTGCAGAAGGCCCCGACTAGCACTGAACCTATGGATTTGAGTTGGACTGGCCTGAGGCATTTACTTAATGTAAAGTCGATTCTTTATATAAGCTTCTTTCTTGTACACAGATGAATATTACTGGTCTGTTTCGCTAGACAACCCAGTATAACACAGGCTCAATCATATGACCAATGGTAAAAATTTTGCAGGAAGAGCTTGCACTTTTTCTCCATGTACATCATGGTCATTATGAGCTGATGCAAACTTTACTGCACCAAGCAACAACAGCAGCAACAACAAAAATAATTTGGAAATTAAGGAATACGTACAACCTCCGCAATGAACATACTATTGTACAAGAAGGCTTCAAGTTAGTAAAATTAAAAGTTAATAAAACTTGTCCCTGAGATTTTTGAAGACTCAGCACATTCATATTAGCTTCCTACATGTTTTCTCATTGTATGAGATAATTAATTTAATCAATGTTAAACTATGAACAAATGTTTTAAAAATATCAATTCATCTTGTCCAGACTCTTCCCCTTTCATGCTGCCCCTCTGCATTACCAACCACAATGTCCTTTTCTAGGGACTGGTTCCTACGGATAACAAATCCAAAGTACTTTAAAAGAAGTTTTGCCATCCTTGCTTCTAAGGAGCATCCTGGATGTACTTCTTCAAGTCAGAATTGTTTGTTTTGGGCGCAGTATATAATATTTTCAATATTATTTTCCAGTACCGTAATTTGAAGGCATAGATTCTTCTTTGGTCTTCCTTATTCAATACCCAACTTTTCCATGTATCTGAGGCAACTAATTGCAAAAATGGCTTGTGTAAGTTGCACCTTAGTACACAAAGTAACATCTTTGTGCTTCAACACTTTAATGGGTCTTATACAACATAACACCCAAACTAACACATCTTGTGATTTCTAGCCTTTTGCTGTCTGAGCAGTGAATGTGGATCTCAGAAAGATCAAATTCTTGACAACTTCAGCTTGCTGTTTACCATGATGTTACCTACTGGTCCACATTCATTTTCATATGTGGGAACATTATTGGAGGAAAGCTTGTTAACAGCCTGAGATATGCAAATTACTACACATTGCTTGGTGAAACTGAGAAGGAATTGAGGCTTTTGTCAATGAATATTAAGGATTGTAGCCTTCTGTATGGATTACAACTCAGTGAAAAAAAATCCAAATCTTCACAAGAGGGTCAATAGGTAATATCACAATAAATGGAGAAAAGATCAAAGTTGTCCAGGATTTCTTCTTGTTGTATCCACAATCAATCCTCAAGGAAGAAGCAGTCAACAGATCAAACCATGCATTGAATTGGATAAAAATGCTACACAAGATCTTTGTACCTTGTTGAAAAGCAAGGATGTTACTTTAAGGATTAAAGTACACCTGACTCAAACCATGTGAAGTATCTTCAATTGCATGTGAAAGTTGGACTTTGAATAAGGAAGACCAAAAAAAAATTGATGCATGGTGTTGATTAAAAATAGTAAAAGTACCATGGATTGCCAAAAGAACAAATAAATCTGTCTTGGAAGAAGTATAAACAAAATGCTCCTTAGAGGCAAGAATGGGGAGGCTTGTCAAATAATTTGAACATGGAGAGACCAAAGAACATCATGCTGAGTAATGGAGAGGGGCAACCAGAAAAGGAAGGCCCTTCCTCCACTCAAGTACTCCCTCAATGCAAGAACATTTTCTTTCTATTAAACTGGCCTTCCATGATGCTCACTTTCTCAACACGATCACTGAAGACTAAGTGGGTCCATAAGCAAATGTGATGAAGAAAACTGATGGTGCCCGGCTGCCAAAAGATATAGCATGTGGGGTCTTAAAGGCCTGAAGATCAACAAGTGGCCATCTAGCTCAGAAGCAACAAAGCCCACATGGAAGAAGCACACCAGCCTGTGTGATCGATCACAAGGTGTCAAAGGGATCAGGTATCAGGCATCAAAGAACAAAATATCATATCATTGTGAATGAGGGGGAGTGCGGGGCAGGGTCCAAAGCCCATCTATAGGACATCTCCTTAAAGAAGTGTCTGGGGAGGAGACAAGACAGTCAGGGTGCAGTGTAGCAATGATGAAACATACAACTTTCGCTAGTTCTTAAATGCTTCCTCCCCAGGCCCACTATCATGATCCTAATTCTATCTTACAAATCCAGCTACACCAGAGGATGTATACTGGTACAAATAGGAACTGGAAACGCAGGGAATATATGACAGATGATCTCTTCAGGACCAATGGTGAGAGTGGCAATATCAGGAGGCTGGAGGTAAGATGGGGTAGAGAGGGGAAACTGATTACAAGGATCTATATATAAACCACTCCTTGGGGGGCGGACAACAGAAAAGTGAGTGACCGGAGATGTCGGACAGTGTAAGACATGACAAAGCAATAATAATTTATAAATTATCAAGGTTCATGAGGGAGGGTGAGTGGTGACAGAGGGGACACTTGAGGAGCTGCTACCAAGGTCTCAAGTAGAAAGCAAATGTTTTGAGAATGATGATGGCAACAAATGAACAAATGTGCTTGACCCAATGGATTGATATATGGATTGTGATAAGAGCTGTATGAGTCCCCAATAAAATGATTTTAATAAAAGAAAAAGGGAAGGCCCTGGAAGGGATGGATGCACACAAAGGTTGTAACAATGGGCTCAAACATAGTAACAATTGTGAGGCTGTACAGTAGTGTGCGTGTTTCATTCTGTCGTACATAAAGTCTCTATGAACTGGGACCGACTGGATGGCACCTAATAATAATAATGTACAATGTATGCATTTTGGAAATCAAAATTTGAACTCTTGTTTTTGTGAGGAGCATTACAATTTCAAAGGGAATTTCTCTCGTTTTAGTCCTTAAGTAAATCTAGAATTATATTAGCTTTAATTTATAAAAACCCTTATACTTTGACTACAAAAGGAAAAAATTGGTTACCTTGTAAATTAAAGAAGTTGACGTTATCCTCAGTATAATATTAACTCATTTAATTAGGAAGCTGTGAAAGCATAGGTAAATGAAAACGTAATGAATTTATGGTTGTATTGTTTTGCCTATATTGTTTTTATAAATTATTTTAACTAAAAATCAGCCTTGGGTTCCTAGAATCAGCTCCTCATTTTCCTTTTTCCCCTCCCTCCCCGCTCCCCCCTCCCTCATGAACCCTTGATAATTTATAAATTATTATTTTATCTTATCTTACACTGCCCGGCATCTCCTTTCACCCACTTATCTGTTGCCCATCCCCCAGGGAGGAGGTTATATGTAGATCCTTGTGATCGGTTCCCCTTTTCTAACCCCCTTTCCTCCTGGTATCACCACTCTCACCACTGGTCCTGAGCAGTTCATCTGTCCTAGATTCCCTGTGTTTCCAGTTCCCATCTGTACCGCTGTGCATCCTCTGGTCTAACTAGGTTTGCAAGGCAGAATTGGAATCATGATAGTTGGGGGGAGGAAGCGTTTAAGACTAGAGGAAGGTTGTACGTTTCATTATTGCTACACTGAACCCTGAGTGACTCATCTCCTCCCCACTCCCCCTCTGCAGGGGATGTCCAGTTGTCTACAGATGGACATGTGTCCCCATCACGCACTCCCCTCATTCACGATGATATGACTTTTTCCCCCTGCCTTTGGTGTTTGAAACCTGGTCCCCTTGGCCCTTCATGATCACACAGGTTGTGTGCTGCTTCCGTGTGGGCTTTGTTGCTTCTGGGCTAGATGGCCATCTTACAGTCAGTCTCTAAGTCCCCCAAAATGACTTTTCCTGCATGACTTTCCTAAGAAGGTGTGAGAAGTTACTGAGAAGATTTGCTGTAAGTAATTGTGAAGAGGATTCCCTGGAATGCCATCCTACCGTGTATCAAATGAACCCTCTGAGAAGCAGGAGTGGGAGATCTCATTGACAGAAGAACCAGGAGTGGAGTACATCCTCCAGACCCAAGATCTAAACTTCCTGGATCCAAAAGACAAGTATAAAATCAGAGGAGAGGCAGGCAGTAGAACCAGGAGCCAAAGCATGGGACAGAGTAATGGACTTCACAATCCATACACCAAAAAAGCTGAGTGCTTTTGTGCAGGAGCATGACTTGTGGAGGATGGTGCCTCTGGGAACTTAATTTGAGAATGTTTGCATGCTGATTCACAGAACTGGAGCTGAGTGCTTTAGGGCTGAGGGTTATTTTAGTGGGCTGCGCCTGGGTAGTTAATTCAGGGAGCTGGGTTTGTGACCAATTCACTGAGCTTGAGCAGAATGCCTTCAGATTGACAATTCTAGCAGAAATATTTTAGGCATTTATTATCAGACTTGACAACACTTTGTAACATGTCCTGATATATAACTCAACCCTGAGCATTTCTCACTGTCATTACAAATTGTTAACTTCCTTAATCAATCCTTTAATCGTGAATTTTGTCTGTGACTTCTGTGTAACCATTGAAATGCATATTAAAACCCAGAGAGACTAAAAAGAACATTAATTTAAACTACACTATATATATATATATGAGGTTACACCACCCCCCACCCACCCCCACCCCCACCCCCCGGGGAAACCCACCTCCCCCTCAACGGATAAAGCTCCATGGAGCAGTTTTCATAGTATGCATCTTCCCCACTAGGCAACGAGTCTGGAGCAACTCACTCTGAGTTAGTGCACTCAGTGGCATCGCCTGGGAAAGTGCTCTCTGGTCACAGAATATTTTTCGTAAACGCAGTTTCGCTCAAATGTTGTTTTGTGTGATGGCCAATTTAAGAGAACAGTGTGTGACTGTGACATTTTGTTGCCTGTTGGGGAAAATACTGAGAAACTGTTGTAATGTTGAACACAGCTAATAAGGACAGCGCTACGGGAAAAACTCAAAAACATTTTCTCATTCAAAAATGGTGAAATGTTGCTTGATGACAAACCAGGTCAGCCTGTTAATCAAGCTTTCTATTTAGAGGTTCTAAAAGGATTTCTATACCAGTGTGGAAAAAAAGGCCTGACTTGTGGCATATGGGGGACTGGTTTTGCCACTATGACAATGCGCTTGTTCATGTAGCCATCTCTGTGTACCCGTTTTTGGCAATAAAAACACATGCCTCTCTTGCCCCATGCATATTACTCCCCTGACCTCACTTCATTCAACTTCTTTTTGTTTCTGCGAATGATGAGGACATGAAAGGATAGTGTCTTAAAAATGTAGAAGAGGTCAAGAAAAAAGCAAGGGAGGTGTTGTCAGCCATCCAAGCAGATGAGTTCAAAAAACGTTCACAAGAATGGAATCACAGATTTGACAAATGTATTAATGTCATGGAAAGTTCTTTGAAGGTGATAGGTTGTTTTGTTTAAAAAAATGTATATAGATATAAGATAGATAGATAGATGATAGATAGATAGATAGATAGATAGATAGATAGATAGATAGATAGAAAATCATTGAAAAATCTGGGGTTTTATTTGTACCCCTTCACATATGTATATGCATACATAGATAACAGTCATCAAGTCAAATCTGACTCATGGTGACCATATGAAGCACAGAAGACAATGTTGTTCATTCTTTCATCATTGTAATAATGACCAAGATGGCATAGTCCATAATTGTGACTTTTATGCCAATTCATTTTACCTTGGGTTTCCCACCTTCTTAGGATTCTATACTTCAATGAAAATGATGTCTTCTTCAAGTAATTGACAATACTCTCTCTCCACTCTGGCATGCCCAAATCAAACAGGGAGAAGAATATTCTGTGGGGGAATCCAGCCCCCCACAACTAATCACAGGTTCAGTAAGTACAATTGCATGGTTGAGAAATATAAAGAGTATAATAAACTCATAGAAAATGAGAGAGAGGAGAGAGAGTAAAATGAAGTCAGACACATTTCATGGTAGCATGCTCACCTCCTGGATGGCTATGATCTCAGCAGCCTGGTCCGTGCACAGCACAGGCAGAGAGGGCAGGGGAGGAGCACGTGCAAAAGAGAGATTTATTGCTAACCAAGGTTTATATGTCTTTGGGGGTGTGCATGCCTCCGAATTACAGGTAAAAACATACATCACAGGAAGGGGGTTACAATAGGCAATGAGCAATAGGAGGGAGATACTATATACCATGAACATAAGCGTAACAGGAAGGGGATGAGCTAGGGGTGTACACATGACAGGAAGGGGAAGGACTAGGGATATACATGTGACAAGATGGGCGGACCCTAGATTCATGATGGAGACCTAACCTTGGTACCCTTGAGTGGGCTTGACCGACCTTGGCTCTCCTTCAGGGAAACATCTACTACTATCCTTATCAGAAGGGAGTGGGCCCTACTTAGGGTGGGACAGGTTATACTGTCTGATTGCTCTAGATGGCTGACAGCACTTGGGGAGAATAATCCCTGACCTACTTTTGTTGACCTCCAAGTGTATAGTCATTTACCATGTGTAGCAAGCAGCTAAGTTTGGCACATACTCGGGGGAGACAACTTGAGAAAACTCTTTGTTTCCCACAATATTCTTTCGTAATCCATAAAGTTGTGTTGGATACTTATTAGAAATAGATTCGCAGTCCTTTCTTCCAAGAGTGTCTTCACCTGGAAGCTCCATGGAAACCTGTCCCTATGGATGACCCTGCTGATTTTTAAAACACTATGGGCATAACTTCTGAAATCATAGCAACAGGCGGGGCGCCATAATACAAGCCAATTGATGGCTAGCGACGGAATTGTTCTAGCAAACGAGGTGATTTTGGTGTGATATAATTTAATCTTTCTACGCCAAATTATATAGAAGTCTAGCTCACTGTCATCTAGTCAAGTCTGATTCACAGTGACTCTACAGAAGCGTGAACTTTCCCTGTGGGCTTTCAAAACTCTAGCTCTACAGAAGTAGAAAGCCTCATGTTTCCCCCTCAGTGTCTGATTGACCAGAACTACTGAGCTTGTGGCTAGCAGCCCAATGGTTCCCACCGTGCCATCCAAGTTCCTGCGAGAATTTAGAACTCAACAAATCAAGAATCAATAATTACTTAGATCTTCAAAGGATTTCAACAATATAAATCACCAAGTTAAAAAAAATAATTCTAACTATGTAGGTGTTGCTTGTATGCAAAGTAAGATGAAATGAGTGAAGGAAGAAAACATAATAAATACCAACTACTATTGTCTGTGGTCAGTGTAGAAAGAGAATTATAATAACTAGAGTATAATGTGTATATTAACAAACACTTTGTTTGTTCTTACTGCTTCTGACGAGTATTGTCAAGTGTGCTTAACAACACCATTCAGTTGAGTCATAAGACCTGAAAGACGGAAATCTAGATCTGTATTTGGGTAGAAAGACTAATAATGTAAGTTTCTGCTCCTTGAATATAAGTTAAGATTATTTTTGCAAAGCAGTCATTCACTTAAGGGTATGTATGACGGGGTAAATAAAGATACATAATCATTTTGATTCTCATGCTAAGAGATTCTTTGAAACTCAGGAAATTGCCTACCATGGGCTTTTGTTGATTTTGCATACTAAGTTTCCTAGAGAAACATATACCATCATGATTACTTTATAGATATAACATGTTGTCTAACTTTACTTCAGAATGAGCTTATATTTTAAACTTATACTTTCTGTCGCAGAGCCCTGGTGCTGCAGTGGTCACACGTTGGGCTGCGATTCTCAAAGTTGGCAGTTGAAATTCACCAGTCACTTAGCTGGAAAAAGGCAAGCCTTTCTACATTCCGTAACAGTTACAGTCTCAGAAATCTACAGCGAGTCACTGTGAGTGGCCTTCAACTCAGTGGCAGTGAATCTCCTGTTGACATCTTGAACAAATGTTTGTATATTTATTGCAAATTTTTTAGTGTTGTTTCCAAATCATACATATTCTCATAGACATTTTCATAGATTTTTTCATAGACATCTTCTCATACCATTTTTGTAGACATTATGGATAAAATAAAAATTTTAAACCTGTGAAATAAAGTTAAACTATTCAACCTAATATCAGTTCTTAAAAAAACAGCATCCAATTGACAGGACCGTGCAGATCCATGCCATGAAGTATAAATTAGGGCAACCAACACTACTCTGAAAGAGATCATAAATACTATTTTATTTTTTATTAAATTAAAATATATGATCTTGCTACAATTCCAAAGAAAACTCATCTAAGTCCTAAGTGACAACCTTTACCTTCCTTTGAAGTTCATGATCAAAACCAATGAAAATAGTTTTATTCTTGGTAGCTAGTAGTGGGTTGTTCTCATCATGAAGAAGAAAGCCAAGGCTTTGATCTATAAATAATCTGAGGCGTAGTCAGAAAAGTTTCTCTCCTTCCCTCTCTCCATGACATTTTGGTTCCAAATACCATACTACTCACGCATGCTTCCTGACTATTTGCACACCACAGGTTGTATGCAGAAATAAATTATGGGCTTGGTTGGCATTATTCAATAGCCTAACCTAAAATGCTAAGTAATCTCTGATCTTACTTGTATTGCAAAAGTGGTTCAAGAATAGAGTGAGCACGACATTTAAATCAGCTAAAGATAATTCTGACAACGTTTGGTAGTAAAACTGAAATTGCCCACCACAGGCTAGTAGAATTCTCAAATGCTTTGTAAGAGGGTTCAGAGATCAAAGCTGCAGCAGCATACTTGGGAGCCAATCTATTATCAACAGGAATGTCATCACTCAAAATCAATTTTTGCCTTGTCACTTTGCTTGACATTCTTGTTGAAGCTAACTGGCAGTAAGGTGCAGAGTTGACATTTATACTTTAGTGTGAAGACTACTTCTCCTAAAGCCAGCTGCCAGAATTCCAGAAAAGGAGCATTAGTCATGAAAATAGAAAATGATAAGTTAGGACCAAGGACAATTATTTGATTACAACCTGTTTACTGAAATCCTGTAAAGGAAAAAACAAACACAAAACAACCTATAAACTTAAGACTCACACTTGTGAAAATGAGAATCAGTATTTCATGGCACACCGATAGTGACTTGGAATACTGGCATTGTAATTTTAAAATAATTTGTAGAGTGATTTCACGGTTTTCTAAAAAGATTTTTTTGGAAACTAATTACCAGTAAATAGAAGGATAATAAGACATATTATTTTCCTGGGGAAAAGTTACAGTTATCAATGGTGCTTCTTCTGTCTTTGATTTAAGGCAACAGGGAGGTAGTAGTTGTTCTGTTGTACACAGGACTGCCTCAACAGCGCCTAACAACATACCTTTTTGCACGAGACTGGTGACAAAATAATTGACTGCTAGCCTGTTAAATGAAAGGGTGACAGTTCAGATACACACAGAATATCCGAGGACAATAAGACTGGGGTTCTGTTCCTTGTTGTTTACAATCTATTCTAGAGGAACCACGGGGAAGTTGTACTTTGGCTGCGTGGGTCACTGTGAGCTGAAACTGACTGGACAAGACCTAATGAGAGTGTGCATTTCCACTCTGACAGCATCAAGGGCTCAAAGTCCTTTTTCATGAAGGAATGAATGTGAAATGTGATTTCTAAAAATTATCATCGCATCTGTGTTTTACTTATATTGCATCTCTGATTAGTCTTTGTTGCGATATCTGATTTCTTCTACATCCTTTGAAATCTGCATTGAACAGTAGGGTCAAAAATATTAAAACTTAAGTATATTTTTGGATTAAAATCTATTTATGTATTAGTACCCTGGCTTGACTACAGGAAAAATACAGAAGCTCTTGGTTTATTTTTTTCAGGTATTAAATAAATATTAATTACCTTGTTTTTGCCTAAGTACTTATGTTTTGAAATACAGATATCTATTATAACCTACATTCTCACATTTCCAAAAGTGGAACCTTTGGACAAAGTTCATTTTACTTGAATGTAATAGGTGTATTTGCTAATGAAATGTATCTCGTGAAGACATTGCATCATCGCACATTGAAAAGATCCAATTTTTGGAAAAGGCATCCTCATCCAATTTTCCTAAAAATTGCTTGTGTCTTTATAGAAGATATGTGGTATAACATGACTTTTTTGGTTATAAATAGAGTTTCTTTAAAAATAGAGCAAACATATATGGAGTTTTTCTTATAAAACAGCACGGAGTAGTAATACAGAAAAAGAGATATTTAATATCATTCCTTTTTTAACATAACTCTTTTCAAGGATAAAATAGTTTACACCATCTTACAGCTAATAAGGATCTCAACAGGAAAAGAAAAACAGAACAAATACATAAAAGTTGTCATTCAGGCATATTAACAAAAACATCTTCAATAACTTTAGAGAATGTGGCAAATTCATTTACAACCCATGTGTTCAGTGTGCAACCATATGACCGCTATCACACCGGGGAATCTGAAAATAATTACACAGCATTTATTGAGAGTCACTGTCACGTATTTTAGGTGCATTATCAGGAGAGACCGGGCCTTGGAAAAAGACATCATGGTTGGTAAACCGGAAGGGCAGTGCCAAAGAGGAAGGCCGTTGGCAGGATGGATGGACCCAGAGGCTGCAACCATGGGCTCAAACCTAAGGGCAATTACGAGGGTAGCGCAAGACCTGGAAGTGTGTTTGTTTGTTTATTTGTGTTTTCTCTTGTACACTATTCAGAACCAACTGGATAGCTCCTAACAACAATACTGTCAGGTTTTATTTTTCAATTCAGTGTCTGTAATTCAGGTATGCGGGGAGAAAAGTAGTGTTACTGTTTTCTGGATGCTTCCCACTTATTTTCATAATAGATTGCGTTAGTCCGGGTTGACTAGAGAAACAAATCCAGAGACACTCATATGTGTGTAAGAGAGAACTTTATATCAAAGAGCAAGTGTACATTAAGAAGACATCCATCCCATCCCAGTGCACGAGGTCCATAAGCCTGATATTACCCCATATGTCTGACACCAGTCTATAAGTTTCTCTTCACTCACACAGCACATGCAATGATGCTGAATGCAGGAAGGTCACAGGCCAGTGGGTGGGAAGTCTTGTGGATCCAGTGGTGTGGAAGCATATTAGCGGTGGCGTGGGTCTCCATGTGGCTCCTCCAGCTCCAAGGCCCTGGCTGCATCAGTGTAGCTCCTCTATCTTGTCAACAGGAATGTCTGGCAGAGAGAGTCTGTGTCCCAACTCCAGGGAGGAATACAAAGTAGAGAGAGAGAGTGTATCTGGCCTCCAGTGAGCTATTTATCTCCATTGCATCTCCAAATGAGGTCATCAAGCTGTGACCTGATTGACAGGCTAGACTCCACCCCTTCACAAGTTGACAGATGAGGTAATTGCCACATAGATCATTTAAACTGTGATATCTTCTGACTCTGGAGCCCTAGGGGCATAGTAGTTATGAGTCTGGCTGATAACCTCAAAATCAGCAGTTCAAAATTGCCAGCTGCTCCATGAGAGAAAAGCGAGGCTTTCTACTCCCCTAAAGCCCATAGTCTCACAAACCCACAGGTACAGTTCTAACGAATTCTACAGGACTGCGAAGAGTCGGAATTCGGCTTTATGGCAGTGAGATTTTCTAACTATCCAGTTGTTGATTTCAGCTGTCATTAAGTTGGTTCCTACTCATAGTGACCTTTGCACAATAGAACAAAACACTGGCCATTCTTACCATCCTAACAATTGCATTGCTTGAGACCATTGTTACAGCCAGTGTTTTTCTGACTGAATTATTAAGGAAGAATTCAGATGGAGTTAGTAAAGACATACAGGTTATAAAATTAGTTAAGTATTACCACTAATATTTCAGCCTGTGCCAATCGTATTCCAACACTTTAGTTCATCATTCTTACTAGGATAAAAAATACAATCATATACTAACAATAAGTACACTCGTGTGCTCTTTAGATTCTATCACTACTTTGGCTCAGAAGACAATATGCAGTTTTCTAGTCTCAGAATTATGTTCCTCATATGGATAAGAGACAAATATAAAATCTTGTTCATCTTAAATGTGTCTTTAGTTATAAAGGCCATAAGAAATTATCTCGGTCCATTTTGGGAAGGGAGCAATTACAGGCATGTTACGTAAAATGCAAATATCTCTAACAAGAAATCTTAGCAAACATTTAAAATGCCATAGGAAAACTGATTTTAAAAATCAGATATTATCAAGACTACTCTGCCTTGACGGTACAATCGCATATCATTGATTCAGAAAAAGAGGAGATTGGAAGATACAAAAGCTTTCTGAACTTTTGCTTTTATTATTTTATGTGTACTAAGTATTGAAATACTATTGGTTTTCAATAAAGAAACTATACTTTTAAGATTTAAATGTAGTTTGTTAATTGTTTTCAATGGTAGAATATAGGCAACCTATGGTAGAATGTGTTTTTTATCATGCAATTTACCTATAAAATGAATGTTTCCCATTACCTTTGTTTGTTTCATGTTTCCTATGTGCTGAACCAACAGAGAGAAAAGTTAGTTAAATTAAAATTTGGCTATCAGGTCTCAGTGGAACCTTTTCATTTTATTCTTCTCTTTCATAAATACTGCAAATGATTTGCATCTAAGAATTAAACATTGCACCTAATGGTGTTTTCAGTTAAGTGCTGGGCTGCTCATTGCAAGATTGGTGGTTCAAAGCCCACTAACTCTTCTGGGTTGGAGAACGAGAAGCCTATCTGCCCTGGCATGTATTTACAACTCAGATAACCTATACGGGGTCATTGCCAGTAGGGTTATTTAACTTTATCACTGGTAGTTAGAATCCACCCAGGATTGTCTAAGAGAAACGGCATGGTGATATGCTTTGGTAAAGATTATAGCAAAGAAAACTGCAGAGAAAAGTTCCACTCTGAAACACATGGAATGACGTGTGTTCCAATGGGCTCCACAGCAAGGAGTACTGTTGTCCTTGATCTTGTTGTTGTTGTCCCTCTCTTTCCTCTTCCCATTTTCTCCTCCCGACCCTTCCTATTTCCCTTCCCCTTTCTCCTTCACTTTCATTTTTGGTGGGTTTTATATTTGAATTTCTAGTATTGTGTTTTCCCCTTAATACTAGTATAAATATTATGTCAATACACTTATATTAAGGGCTTCTGCCAGAAAAAAGATCTATGAGGTTTTCTACTTGTTTTTTTAACCTGTTTATATTTCAAATTTTGGGGGTATTTTTCATATTAAACTTCCTTAACTGTTTTGGTTCATTTTGATATGAGCGTACCTCAAAATTTTCAGTGATAAATGGTTGACCTAAAGTGTAGCTATACTTTTGAACTACCCTTTTACAATGCAACTTGTAAAAGGAAATGGATAGAGTCTCTAAAAATTATTTATATATTTTTCTTATTCATATGATTACTACATTATTAAGCCATACTAAGAATTATCTATTCATTTTGGCTTCCAAAGATAAATGAGCAGCTTAGGGAAGTTTATTTCATTTGACTGAAATATAATACAACTTTTTCTGTAGTATCTCAGAGTTTAATTAGATACAGTTTTATTTATAGAGTCAGGTTTACTGAGAAACTATTTTTCAATATGTAAGCCCTTCCTTGGGGACCAGCCAAGGTCCCATGAGAAGTTTAATAATTTTGTATTTGTGTATATGTCAACATTTACCAAATGTTGATCTGCCTGTAGACTGATAGAATGATTTATTATTAATATATCATTATTAAAAAAATATTGTTAAAAGAACTGATAGAATGATTTATTATTAATATATCATTAAAAAATATTGTTAAAAGAAGCAAAACTTATAAATATGTGTGTGATTAAATTAATAAAATAGTGCATGTTTGTAGAAGTTGTCAAGTTCCAAGTCCATGGATCAGACGTCTTTCTCTGATGCACGTAGCTGCAGAGGCTGATGAACGCATGCTTGGAAGGGCAGATGGTAGACTTCTGGCTGCAGGGGTGAATGAATCAAAAGTCAGCAGGTAAGATAGCAGGCTGCAGATGACTTCCAGGATCAGTAGGCAATACAGCATGATGCTAGCTCAAGTCCCAGGAAATTGAGATCAAATTAGGAGCCAGATTCAGGATTCAAACAGAGGGAAAATCAAGCAGTGTTTGCCATAATGTGAAACTATATTGGAAACGGGCCACAGCCTGGATGCGATATCATTACTACGAGAGGATTACTACATCCTGACTGCCAAATTACTGATGATCCTGGCCCAGGCAGGTGGACAAAAATTTGAATTATAACAACCATGTTTTCCTAATAAGAGTTAAAGAGAATATTTTCAACACGGATATATTACGTATTTTAAAGACTCTGTTTCTGTTTCTCTCGCTCTCGCTGCCACCAACTAAACTCTGACTTACAGTGACTCAATGGGACAGAACACAATGCTCCCGTGGGTTTTCAAGACTGTCAACCTTCCTCGGAGAGGGAAGTCTCACTTTCTCGTAGAGTGGATTTCAAGTTGTGACTCTGCAGTAGTCAGCCCAACTTATCAGGGTGCTTTAAAGCTCCACAGGAGGTATTTAAATACATTACTAAATTCCATGTAAAAGTCAGTGGCTTTACATGAGGAAAGGTCATCAGCAATCCAGGAAACGTAAGTCAAAACAACCAAGAGATACCACCTAACGTCATAAATGTAGTCCAATTTAAAAAGTCCAAAACTGAGAACAACAAATGTTGGAGAGGGCGTGGTGGGATAGGACCTCTTAGCCACTGCTGGTGTACGGCCACTGTGGATGGCGATATGGCACTACCTAACACAGATGGCAATTGAACTACCATACGATCCAGCAATACCATCACTGGGCATCTCCCCCAAAGAAATAAGAAACAGATCATGAACAGACATTTGCTCCCCATGTTCATTGCAGTACAATTCACAATAGCAAAAAGCTGGAAAGAGCCTAAATTCCTATCAATAGAAGAGCAGATTAAAAAACACTGCTACGCTGATTGAGAAGGTGCACTGCGAGGGTCCCACGAGGAACAGGGAAATTTGGTCCAGTCCAGAGAGATGAGATCTCTTACTGCTGTCTTGTGTAATGGGGCATCACGAGGAAGGATTTCAACTTCTGACTGGGTTATGAACCGAATCCATTCACCTGAGTCCAAACAGGGCTACAGATTGTGCATCACCAACATCTTAGAGGAAAGAGGAAGTGCCTCATTTTTGTATTATTATTTCTGGAGTGTCCTCATGAGAGATTCAAATTTGTGAACATCATTAGACCTGATCCAGATAAGGCAAAAATAAAGCATCTCATTTACCGGCCATGTTCTAAGGACCAAAGAGAATGACCAATGCTCAGGACTCACTGACATTCAACGATGTGGCTGTAGAGTTCACCTGGGAGGAATGGCAGCTCCTGACCCCTGCTCTGAAGAGGCTGTAATCAGGATGTGATATTGGAGAACTATCACAACCTGGTTTCCAAGGAGATCCACAAAGATGGTGATCATTTGGTTGAGCACCCACCACATGAAAGAAGTGTAGACAGAACTGAACAATGCTATAAATTTAATACATTGGAAAATATTTCTCATCAGTACAAAAATCATTTTCCTCTGAAGGAAAATTATGAGATATTAGGCTTTCATGAAAAAGTTGTAAAATCAGATTTAATCATTCTGGCATTAAATCAGAACAGTAGCAGCAATAAAAAACAAAAAACACTGCTACATACACACAATGGAACACTATGTATCCCTAAAAAACAGCGATGATATCATAAAACATCTCAAGACACTGAGAGATTTGGAAGACATTATCCTGAATGAAGTTTGTCAGCACAAAGGGACAAGTATTGTTTGAGTACATTGCAGTAGGAGCATGTAGCAGAATGGGAACAAACTCAAGCATGTAGGACATCCAGTCTTCTGGCCAGGGACCAACAGCCTGGTATAGGTGGACCAGTGGCAATGAACCACACATCATATGTTTCAGCTAAGTGTAATGTAGGTCACTCGGCCAGAGGGCACCTCATGAAAGCTGGGATCAAATAGTCGAGGGAGAAGTGGGGTGGGAGGTGGGGCTGCTGCCTGCTGAGGGGTTGCCATGTGAATTTGGGGTGAGGTCCCCCAGAGAGAGGCAGCCTGACAGAGGGATGAGACTTACTAATGGGAGAGCACATGAGAAAAGAGAGGAAACAGTTACCTTTGGAGGATCATAAGTGCATGTCTGTTGAAGGATTGGGAGGGAGGGCTGACTTCCAGGTGGGGGTAGGAGTAACTAAAGTAGATATTAGTGAGGGTCTTTAGTGGCATGCATAGGGTGGGCAACATTGAACTAGGGCCTCTTGGGGTATCCTGAGAACATAGGCCTGATGCCATAGAATGCTAGTACGCTGAATCCTAGATCTACAATGTGCACAGCATGCTCCAGAGGCTGCGTTCGTGAGACCCCATGTGGGAAATCCACTGGGTGAACAGGATTCTACTTCAGACAAATTGTAACCGGAGGATTTAAGCTGGAAAATACATGGTTTCTGAGAAAGTAGAAGACAGCTCCGCCGAGAGTAGTGTACTGTTGGTTGGCAAACAAACAAGGTCTTGTTATATCAACGCCTTGCACGCTGAAGGTACATATTATCCAGGAAATCCTGTGAAGGTCATTTTGTTCTATGTTGCAAATGCTTTGTTCATATCAGGGTGTATCTCAGAAGAGTTTCTCACAACTGCCCACTTGAAGTGATGCTATTTGTTTCTCTGCTTTTAGGTAAATGAAACTCAGGGACTATGAACCGATAGCGAAAGCAAATAGAAAAAGTGTTTGGCAGGGGTGGGCAGGATATAGAAGGATGGGAAGATAAAAGGGAGATGATGTCAAGGTGTCCAGGAAGGAAAAGTATATTTGGAGACTGATTATGGAAGCAAATGACATGATTAAACCATCGAATGGTATGACATAGGTATTAACTCCCAAGTTACAGCAAATTAAAAAAAAAAGATCCAGGAATGGGTTTGTGCTTGCACTAAATCCTAGCTCCAACTGAAGAACAATTCATTTTTACATCATGCCCTGCTGGAGCCTTCCCCTCAGGAAGGAAGCACGGAAGATACAGGTACTGTAGCAACATGTGACAATGAATTGAGATGGTGGCTGGCGATCCGATAAAAGAGCATCTGGGATCTTAACTGCTTGTCTCCAAACAAGGAGCCAACTAAGAGAGATGTCAACTAAGTCCACATGGAAGAAGCACATCATCCTCAGTCATAGAAGGGTTGGAATCTATATAATCTGAAGTCAAAGGAGAGATTAGTATCAGAGCCTGAATTGTGAGAAGCTCCCTTGTGTAGAAGGCGATGGATGACAGTGGAAGCCCAAGATTCATTTGTGGAACTCCAAAGGATATAAGCCTCTGGATATCCCCCCTATCTAAAATTGAGGGTTGGGAAGAAAGTAGTCACTAAACAGAGTGTTTGGGAGAGAGGAATGTAGAGGATTAAAGGTATAAATCTGACCTGAACAGTTATAACTTTGTCAGTAGATCCCCACTGTGATGTAGGCTGGACCTGATCTGGCTCCCAAAATGTTCTGTACTTTTGGTGTGTATTGTTTGTTTGTTCATAGTAGAGTGTATCTCAGAGGTGTTATGTCAATGGAGGTCATCCTCTTGAAGCCGTGTTACGTGCTTTCCCATTTTTCTGTATATGAAACCCAGGAGTGATGAATTTATAGGGACATCAAGTAGAATCAGGGGTGTAGGGGGTAGAGTGGTGGTTGTGGGTCAAAGGGAGTTGATGTCAAGGAGTCCATGTCGAAAAAGAATGGCTTGAAACTGGTTGTGGTAGAAATTGTGCAATTCTACTTGACGTGATTGAAATATGGAATGCTATACGTATTGAATCCCAACTAATTAAAAAAAAGAGTAAATGGTTTTGGGAATACTGCTTAACAAAAAGGAATAAACATTGAATTAGACAACACAGATGAATCTCAGCAGCATATACTCAATGAATGGAGTGAAAACAAGGGATATCATACTGTATTATTCCAATTACATAAATTGTATTATGGATAGAAGAATATATAAGATAAAAAGTAAATAAATAGGTGCCTAAATCAGTTGTAAGGGAGGAAATTGGCATGAAAATTGATGAAGATTAACACAAAATATACATAAGAGATATTTTTGAAGTGATGGAAATGTCCTAAAATTGATTTATGGTGACGATTACATGATTTCCTAAATTAATGAATATATCATAGTACAGTTGAGACTGGTGAACACAATGTAAGAACATGCCTCAATACAAATATTTGTTAAAAAGTCAAAGCAATTTGTTGATTTTTGAGAATCCTTCAAAAAGTTGATGGAAAAAGAAATTAATTTTTAAGATGGATTTTTCACTATTTTTGAAACCCATATCAGAATCCAGAGTTTTAAACAAATTTTGGAATTAAAATACATTCATTAGACATATGAAATGGATCAGGACTGGGCGGCATTTCTGCTATACAGAGTGTCACCATGACTCAGAACTGATTTAATGAAATGTAAGAAAAACAGCAGACCAATATAAGGCTCTACATTATAGATATCTATCTATCTTTCTCTCTCTCTCTCTCTATTTTATATATATATAATATGCGTATGTATACTAATATATATATGATATATATATCCTTTGCTACTGAGTATCAGGCTTTAAAGGGATCTTAAAACATCAATGATCTACAAGCATCTGTAAACTAGTATTGTTGATATTCTCAAGATCATAGCAAAATTGAATATACTGAAAATAGCAGGATTGTAAGAAGAATAAACAAATCGCTCCTAGAAGGACAGCCCAAATGTTCCATAGAAGTGAGGATGGTGAGAGTTGGTTTCACATACTTTGAACATGTTATCCAAAAGTTCTAGTCCATTGAGAAGGTTAGAGAAAGTTAGGAATAAAAAGAAGAATCCCCTTAATGAGATTTTCTTAACATTGTGGCTGTATCATTGGGCTCCAACATAAAAATATTGAGAATGGCATAGAACTGAGTGTTGTGTTGTTCTGTTATACAGAGGCCTGCTTTGAGACGGAAATGTCTATGTGACACCTAACAACAAAATTATGTACAAAAAGAAATATATATGAGAATGAACATGTATAGTGGGTACCCCCTGAGAAACAGCAACACCCCCCCAAAAATGGAAAGAAGCTCTGCCATGTGGACCTTTCTTCAGTATGCATTTTTCCCACTGGGCGCGCATCAAGCAATTCACTCTAAGTTAGTGCACCCAGTGGCACTGACTTGGAAGGTTCTCTCTGGTCACAGTGAAATTTTTCATGAAAGCAGTTTCATTCAAACCTTGGCTTTTTTGTTTTGTTTTGTTTTGTTTATGATGGTCAATTTAAGAGAATGGCAGATTCCAACTGCTGATTTTGGAGTTAGCAGTTCAATATATAGTGTCTATATCATCAGTGCTCCTAAGGGAATACTGGTGGTTGAAAATCAGGAAAGGTGGACATCAGGGTTATATTCTTTTTACCACACTGACTAAATCTCGATGCTGACCAACTCATTCAAGAAACTGGACTGTATGAAGAAGACCATGGCCACGCAGATGACACTTGCTGAAAGCCTTGGAGAATTTCAGGACTTTGAAAAGATCAAACACCACAGCCTACAGCATGGATGATACCATGAAGTTAGCAGCCAATCTGGAACCAGTGTGTATGCCACCGGGGCTCCTTTCAGTGTTTTTGCTATTAACCAATTATATGATCCAAATCATGTTTGCAAAGATATTACAGGATATTTGATAATATAACATAGTTGATCTCTCTGAATCATTTGATACATTTTTAATATTGCAATAAGTCATAGTTGGTAACAGATTAATTGCTGTTGCTGTTATAGGTGTTATTGTTAGGTGTCATCAATTTATTTGGACTAAAGTGATTTGAATAACAATAGAACAGTACCTGATTCTATTCCATCTTCACAAGTGTTATGTTTGAGCCCATTGGTTCAACCACAGAGATAACCCATCTCACTAAAGGCATTCCCTTTTACTGCTGATCCTATATGTTAGCAAACATTATGCCCTTTCCCAGGGACTTCTCTCTCTTGATAGCATATCCCATTTATTTAAAACAGAATCTCATCATCCATTCTTCTAAGAAGAGTTTTGGCTGCACTGCTTCCAAGACACATTTGTTTGTTCCGGAAAATCAAGGTACTTTCGATATTCTTCATTAATGTCATAATTCAGGGGCATCAATTCTTCTGTGGTGTTCCTTACTCATCGTCCGGCTTTCACATGGACATGATTGAGAAGACCGTGCCTGGGTCTAATGAAACTCTGTCCTAAAAGTGACATTCCTGATCTTCAACACGTTAAAGAGATCTTTTGCAGCAAAAAAGGTTTTTGATCTACTGACTGTTGTATCTGTGAACATTGATTGTGGATCCAATCAAATACATAAATATATAAAAATACATCTTAAAAAATGCATGATATAAAAGGAAAAATTATTCAATCCAATGTTACTTGTAATAAAAATTAGAAGTAACTTAACATTAAGAGGTGATTGAATAATATGTGGCCAATCTATATTACAAATTCAATAAAGTTATGTTTTAAGAAGAAAATGGAAAGCGGTGACAAGTTCAGTTTTTCACTTTTTATCCTGATGCTGTCTCCATGTCCTTTTTTGAGGATATTCGTTTTCTTTACATTTAATTGTAATTTATACTGAGGTGATTTACATCAGCAAATACTACATGTTCTCTTCACTTTCCACAAGCAAGACTGTGTCATCTGCATATCACAGTTCTTAGTAAGACTTACTAGAAAGTGAATTCAAAGTTCTTATTTATAGTCACTTTTTGAATTATTTGCTCAGCGTGCAGATTGAATAAGTATGGTGAAAAATACAACCCTGATGCATAACTTTCCTGACTTTAAACTATGCAGTGTATCTTCATTCTGTTTGAAACTCTATCTCTTAAAACATGTATAGAGAGTTTCTACACGAGCACAATGAAGCATTCTAGAACTCCTAAAATTCTAAATGTTATCTATAATTTATTGTTTTCTCTTGCATTCTCTGCTTTCAGTTAGATCCATCTGATATCAGATAGTGTCACCACATCTTTTTCTGATTCTACCTTGAATTTCTGTCCACTTTTTCGTAAGGCTATAACCATGGCTGAATTATTTTTTCACAGCAAAATATTACTTCCAGAATATATTGACGCTATTGTTCAGCAGTTTCCATATTCTTTTCAGTCCTTTTCTTTGCAGTGGGCACAAATACGGGTCTTTTCTAGTTGGTTGGTAAGGTAATCGTTTTCCAGATTTCTTGGCACAGATGAGATGGTGCCTCCAGTGCTTCATCAATTTGCTGACGCTTCCCAGTGGGTTGCCCTCCAATTAATGAACCCTTGTGTTCTCACTAATGCCTTCACTGCAACTTTATGCCTCAATTATATGCAAACTCCTGAAATGATTGAAAGTTGACCATACTTTTGGTACAGTGATGTTTGTATTGTTTCTAGTGTCCTTTGATATTTCTGTAATGTTCATTATTCTGCCCATGATTTCCAAATATTGAAATTCCAGGCATGATTTATTCTTCCAATATTTCAGCTGGAGACTTTCTGAGCATAAGCTTCCCTTTTGGGTTTACATTGACCATTATAATAGTTTTTGTCTTCTTGAGCTACCCTTTGAAATTTTCTTCTAGTTATTTTATTTCATTATTTATTCCACTTACTTTAGTTATTCATGATTCCAAGAAGCTGGATTATATGAGTAAAAATATAAAATCAGGATTAGAGGAAGACTTATTGACAACTGCTATATGCAGATGACACAACTTTGCCTGCTGAAATGCGGATTTTAAGCACGTGCTGGTGAAGCTGAAGGATTGCAGCCTTCAGTGTGGATTACAGATCAATGTAAAGTAAACGGAAATCCTCAGAAGTAGGCCAATAGGTAACATCATGATAAATGGAGAGAAGATTGAAGTTGTCAAGGATTTTGTCATTCTTGAAATTACGATCAATGCTCATGAAAGAAGCATTGGGTAAATCTGCTGCATAAGACTCTATAAAGTGTTGAAAAGTAAGAATGTTACTTTAAGGACAGAAGTGCACTGACCCAATCTATGGTGTTTTTAATTGTCTCATATGCATGTGTACATTTGCCATTGAGTAAGGAAAAATAAAGAAGTATCAGCACATTAGGATGACGGTGCTGGTGAAGCTATTGAAAGTACCATGTTGTGTTAAGCTGGGTTGTTTAGAGAAACAAACCAGTGATACTCCTTGTTGTATAAGAAATAACTTTATCAAGAAGGTGCCCCAGCCCAGTCCAACTCAAATCATAGATCCAATGCTGCTGGGACATCTTTACACTTACGTAGCGACAGGCCTAAGATGCAGGACGGTAAATCAGGACACAGGAAACTCACAGCCCAGTGGGTGCAAAATTTCATGGGTTCAAGTTTGGTGGAAACATGGCAGGGTACCAATTGCTCTCGGTTTCAATTGGCCCACTTGGGGACCTTGATGGAGGGAGGAAAAGAAACCTATTGAGCAGAAAAGCAAAGAAAAGCAGTTTGCTCTCACACCTGTACAAAGGCCACATCCCCAAGGAGGTGCCATGATGCTACCACTAACTGGCAGGTTGTGCTCCCCCACTCCTCCACATGGGAACCATCGAGTTGACATAAAATCTAATGGCCAAAAGAACGAACAAATCCTGGAGGCGGCCAGCCCAAAGGTTCAGAGGCCAGGATGACAAGACTCTGCCTCACAAATGTTGGACGTGTTGTCAGGAGTGACTAGCATATCATATTGGAGAAGCAAATCACATTCAGTAAAGTACAGAGGCAGCATAAAGAGGGAGGCCTTTTACACGATCAATTGACAGTAGCTGCAAGTGCGCTGTCTAAATTAATGTTCTCTATTTTCCTTCTCTAGGTTCTAATGTCCATTGCAACGGCTACACAGAACAAAAGTCATTATTAAAGGGCTTATTAGGGGAGATTATAAGTTGAAATGCCAGTGAGAAATACTCAGGGTTGAGTTGTTTATCAGAACTTGCTACAAAGTTCTGTCAACTTTGCTAATAAACACCCAAAGAGGCACACTACTTCATTGTAAGCCGGAGGCATTTAGCTCAAGCTCCAAGGGTCTGCAAATCCAGCTCCCTGAATGAAGTGCCTACAGGCTCCTCAGCCCAGTAACCCTTAACCTAAAGCCACTCAGTTGCACTTCTATTGGTCAACAAGCCAACTTCCCCAATTAAATGCCAACAGGCACCCCACTCTACAAGTCAGCCTCCTGAACAAGAGCACTCAGCCTTATTTGCTCTGTGAGTTGGGGAGTCTATCATTCTGTCCCATGCTCTGGCTCCTGGTTCTGTTGCTGCTCTTCTGATGAGATAACTCCCTTCTGGATCTAGGAGGTTCATTGTCCAGAGGATGAAATCCCTCCACCTGCTTCCCAGAAAGATGATTTCATACACAGCAGGATGGTACTCCAGAGAATCCTGCTCACAATCACAGATGGGTGAATACTATCATTATCTCCCCCTACCTTCTTACCAGACCCATGCACGAAAAGGTGACTTGGTGGGAGTTAGAGACTTAGGCGACCAGAGTCAGATTAAACAACTCACTGCTTCTTTGGAAACAATGGCTCAAACATAAGAACACTTTTGAGGATAGCACTGCATAGACAGTGTTCGTTCTATTTTACATAGAGTTACTAGGGTCAGAATCACCAAAAACAACATTGAAGAGCAAGTTTTAGAGTTTCTCTGACATTCACTTTCATTTTTGTTTATTTCCTTTCTTTTTAATAGCCTGTTTCTTTCTACCAATATGATGTTCTTAATGCTACCAGGTGTTCTGTCATTAGTCAAATCTATTCTTGAGATATTCCTGATATTCATGTGGGATATACTCTAGGTTGTATTTTGGGACTTAGATTTGTTTTAATTTTTTCTTCAACCTGAAAGTGCATGTGAACAATTGGTCATCTTCTCCACAGTTGGTCACTGGCCTTGTTTTGGATGCTAATACTGGTCTTCTCCATCTTCTCTTCCAACAAATATAATCAATTGGATTCCAAGTATGCCATTTGGAAAGGTCCATACAGAGAGAGACACTGTTTATGTTGTTGGACATAACTATTTCCTACATAGTAATTAGTCTTGTAACATTCTATCAAGCAATCTTAACTTCATTTCTATCACGAAATTCATAATTTCTAATAACTCTTCCTTCCTCTATGTTGGCAACTTTTGCAATCAAATCACCAATAATTTATCAATGCATCTTGACTGCAGGTTTGACTAATTTAAGACTGAAGGCATTGGTAGCATTCTTCAATTTCCGCATCAATGCCTTTAAAAATAATTTTTAGCATCAATAGCATAAATTTGAATAATCACTGTATTGACTGGATTTCCTTATATGCCCATAGAGTTCATATTATCATAGACAGCATTGTACTTCAAGATAGATTAGGAAATGTTCTTTTAGACAATGAATGGAGCACCATTTATTTTGGATTTATCATTCCCACAATGTGCTAGTGGCACAGAGGTTACACATTGGTTTGTTAACTGCAAAGTCGGCTGTTTGAAACCACAAGTCAGTCCTTGAGAGAAACACGGGCTTTCTATTTTCATAAAGAACTGCAGCCTCAGAAACTCACAGGGCAGTTCTACCCTGTCCCCTAGGGTCACTAGGAGTTAGAACCGACTCTATGTCAGTGATTTTTTTTTAGTTTACCATAGTAAAAAATTAGATATCCCAACTTACTATGGCCATCTCAGTCAATGTCAGTGCACTAGTGCCGTGGATATCCATCTTTACGGATTCTACTTCATTTTTAATGATGTTTCCTTGATTCCGACTTTATACAATCCATCTTCCAATATTAATGGATATATTTAGGGTTTTTTCCCTTCTCATTTTGAATTGTGCCCATTATCACATGAAGGTTCCAAAAGTTTTATTTCATCCACATCATTAAAGGCAACTCTTCTTTGAGGAGGCAACTCTTCCTCAGTCGTATTCTGAGTTCTTCAACCTGCATTGCTCACTTTCTGGCAGTACATTTGTCAATATTCTGGCTTTAGTTACAAGATATTCAGGAACGTATCCAATGTTTTCCTGCTATTCATAAGGGATTTAAATTATTATTGTTAAGTGTTTAGTTGGTTCAGACTCATAGCAACCCTATGGCCAACAGAATGAAACAGTTCTCACTCCTACACCGTCCTGATAATGATTGTAATGCGTATTCTATATTGTATATTGCAGCCGCTGTGCCCATTCAGCTCCTTGAGGGTTTCCTCTTTCATTAACCATTTACAGTACCACGGTCTGGTCCTTCTTGATAACATGTTAAAATGTTTCAGACAGATTCATCATCTCACTTCTAAGGAGTATAAAGGCTATTCTTCTTATTAGAAAGTTTTGTTCTTTATTTGCAGTTCATATTTAATATTCTTAACCAACACCATAACTCAAAGATATCAAAGTCTTCTTACACCTTTTTTATTCATTAACCAGCTTCATTAAGGATGGCAACCTTACACTTAATATATTAGTTAACCAATGATATAGAAAAATGGTACAAATATTAAATTAATTTAGATATTCCCGCTCAGAGAGGAGCATAGGGCCAGCCCACCATGAGACACGAAGTCCCTCACTGACCCATAGTGCTACAGAGGACAACACTGGAGACACGTTGCAGGTATTGAGCTCGATCTGACCCCACCACACTAAGGCAAAACACTAAGGGTGTGCAACAGAACAGCGAATATCAAAAATAGGCTCTGGGGCCAGGGCATGGCACCTCATCAGACTTGACTAGATAGCACACCTAGAGGTCAGTGAGAAGATCTTGAACTATTTACAAGCATTTCTCTTTTTGTCAGTCATTTTTTTGTTGTTTTGTTTTCTTTTGTTGCTTTGGTTTGCTCTGTCTAGTTTTTTGTGCATATTATTATCTCTGCAGGTCTATCTAGATAAGATAGATGGGATAAACCATCTGGCGGAGAAAACAACGGGACCAACAGTTCCGGGGCACATGGAAGAGGCGGGGGGTGGGGGAAAGGAAGTGGCTGTTAACAAACTCAGGGACAAGGGAATAACCCGTGATCCAAAATCGATGGCGAGGTGGGTATAGCAAGCCTGATAGGGCTTGATCAAGGGCAATGTAACCGAGAGGAGTCACTGGAATTCAAATGAAGGCTGAACATGCTAGTGGGACATGAAGAAATAAAAGGAAATAGACAAAATAACTATAAAGGGCATTTATATAGGTCTAAATACAGGCATG
>NW_022109767.1:15769641-15771003 GCF_000313985.2 Echinops telfairi
ATACAGTGGCTTAATCAAATGGAGGTTTATTCTATCTGTCACGTTACAGCATAGGAGTATGTGGACACTAGAATTGCCTCCAGTCAAAATCCCTCCAATAAATTAATTTCTTTCTGTCTTTCTACTGCACACATTTAGGATATTGTCGTTCTTTTATTACGTTTGTTTTTAATTAAAAAATAGTTTGGTGTTCTGTGATGTAGTGGTGGCTACTAAATATATGTATTCCAAATCCATAGAAAAGGCAGAAAACATGCCTTAGCAATTAAACACAGTATTTTGGGGTGATACATGGTTATCTGTAATAATATGCTTTTTAATCTTTCCTGCTTTTTATTTAAAGTGATAAGTATTATATCATCTGGATTGTTTCTCAAATGCTTTCCCCAAACACTCAACAGCATTCTTCTTACAAATCATTGGTTAGAACGAATAGTCATCCTTAGTTGCAGAAAGCCTCAATGAATCCTTATTTAGGTGCACCATCTTCTTGCAAAATAAATGAAGAGAAGGGAATTGATATGGATAAGAATATACGTGAAATTATTTCATTTTTTAACAAATCTATGAGCTCTCTAAAATATTAAAAGTTGTTTTTCTCAATAAATTATCTAACAAAAAATGTCTCTTTTGCCTTCATTGACTGCACTCTCAAGTACAGATTACTTCAGTGTGTTTCATAAAAGACACTAAAGACTATAAATTGAGAATTTACTTATTACAGATGAAAAGAAGACTGACAGACTATACATCCTTCAGCTCAATGAGCACTAAAATGAAAGATAATAAATTTAGGTCAACAGTTAATCACTTTCAATTAAGTTATGCAAGAATTCCTAAATATGTAATGAGCTAAGTCCTTATTAGTTAGTTATATATCTTTTGTTATCAATATTTTTGTATAACCTTTTGGGACAAATATATATTAAATGAATATATTATATGTTCAGTAAAAACATATTTTTATATATATGACATATTCTATCATCTATTAATCTATCTCTATACCTAACCACAAGGTCAGTAGTTTGAAATCACCAGCAACTTCATGGGAGAAAGATAAAGTTTTCTACTCACATAAACAGTTTACAATTTCAAAACCCACAAGGGCACTTCTACTCTGTCCTACATGGTCACTCTGAGTAAGAATCAACTCAATGTCTCTGTGTTTTTGTTGTGGTTTAGTTTGGTTTGTTTTGTACAAGAACATATGCAAAAATAAGTACAATGCTATAAACAAAATCAACTGCACACATAGGAATCAGGCATACAGTGGCTTAATCAAATGGAGGTTTATTCTATCTGTCACGTTACAGCATAGGAGTATGTGGACACTAGAATTGCCTCCAGTCAAAATCCCTC
>NW_022109767.1:15771103-15776603 GCF_000313985.2 Echinops telfairi
ATACAGTGGCTTAATCAAATGGAGGTTTATTCTATCTGTCACGTTACAGCATAGGAGTATGTGGACACTAGAATTGCCTCCAGTCAAAATCCCTCCAATAAATTAATTTCTATATATATGGTTTGGTTTGGTTTGGTATCTCTCTCCTCACTCTATCTATATACAGTATTTGTATAAACTCTTTCAACAATAAATAACAAGGCTAAATTATGAATGATCTCTTTTCCTTTCTGTTTTGTTTTAACTTTTTATTATGAATTCTACGAAGACTTGCAGCAAAGATCATCTATTTTATATTCAACATACATTTTGTTCCAACTTGCCCTTTGCAAGCTCCTCAATGTACCTTCATTCGAGCCACTTTCTCCCTATTTCCTGTTTTCATGCCTCAGCCTTTCCTATAGCTTTGATATTATTGGGTAAATACTGCTCTTCCCCCCACCCTCAAAAAACACAACCATTTTATTGGGAACTAATTCAGATATCATCTCATTCCATAGTTCAATCACATCAAGCAATATTGCACAATTGCTGCCACAATCAGTGTCCAAATAAAAAGGAAAAGAACCCTTTCTTCCTGCACTCCTTGATATCAGTTCCCTTTTAACCACACCCCACCACTGTACCCCCAGGAGGGTTTATTCTACCTCTTGTCGCCATAGGTTTATCAATCCTGAGTTTCATGTAGCAAACAAGAAAACCACATAAAACATTCAAGAGGGTACCCCAATGACAACATACATCAGAAATAAACCCCAATATTTTTTTTAAAAAAACAGAAAATGTTAAAAACCAGATCATGCCCAACGTGTATGGGGGGGGCGGAGTCAAGTGCCAAGATTTTAATGATTCAAGTTAGGTTTATCATAGTACACTTTTGATCTTAAATGATATATTCGTTTAACATGGGGGATGAGTTCAGTTCAGACCTAAAGGGGGGCTGATGGCCCTACTCTAAGGGGTCCACCATTCTCTAGTCAATCCGTACACCTGGTTTCTTGTATGATTTTGAGTTTTGTTCGGCATTTTTTCCCACTCTCTTCAGGCCCTTCTATGCACTCCTTTTCAAAGGAGTTGCTAGTGGTAGCTGGGCACCATCTAACTTCTCTTGTCTCAGGGTTTATGGAGACTGACATTTGGAACATTGGTTCATGAGATTGTTTCTATATCTCTTTCAATTCTCATAACTCTTCTTCCTTTCTGACAGAATGACTAAGAATTGTAACTTAGAGGGTTTCTAACAAGCTTTTAAGACTCCAGTTGTGTTGCTATTCACCAAATTAGGATCTAGAACATTATCGATGTAAATCATATTTTGCCAATTGACCTTATGGTCACCCAAGACTATGATCCTGCTCACCCAAACCTTCAGATTATTTCCTTGTCTTTGGTTATGTCTAAGTTTTATGCTTACTTTATGTGCCACCATAGTCATGGATATATTTGCAGTAAATGTAAATACACATATACAAATATCCTCGGTCAAACACACACACACATGAAAGCCCATAGGGGTATATTTCCATTTTCTTCCACACACTTGTTCATTCTTTATGTCTGTCCAAGCCTCTACTCCTAGATCACTACTAATTCAGGATTGTTGTCAGCCCCTTCACCCGATCTCACACTGCTGCTACTCTCTAGCCTTTGTCTTCCCTTCCTTCTTGCCATCGCACCCTGGTAGTCAGTAGAGCTGGTTTCTTTTTCTGTGGAAAAAATGGCTTGTCTTCTCTACAGTAGTGATCTCAGATAATATTTGTCATTTTGTGATTGATAAATGTCACTCAGTATAAATGTCCTCTTGATGCATCCATGGAATGATATGTTTACAGTTATTATTTAATAGCATATGGGATTCCATTGTGTTTTTAATCAAAGTTTATCTTTTCTCCTTCCACTGATGAGCATTAAGTTGTTTCCAACTTTTTATTATTGTGAATAGGACAGAGAAGAACATGGGTATACATTAATCTATTTGTGTCAGGACCCACAATTTTCTAGAATATCTACCAACTAGAAGAATCGTTCATGTGTATGGTATTTCTATAACCAAGTTTGTTAGGATATGTTCCATTGTTTTCACCTTGGTAACACCATTTCACAGTCCCATCACAGTGTCTTCCCCTCTTGTAGAACCATCACATTTTTGCTATTAATGCAAATTGATTTGTCTGTTAGTTTGTCAGACGGTGGTGGGATGTGTGCTGTTGTGGTGCTGGATGCTATATTACTGACATTTCAAATCCCAGAAAGTTCACCCAAAATGAAGAAGTTTCAGCAAAGTTGCTAGACTAAGAACAATCTCTGAAGAAGGCATAGGCTGTCAACTTCTGAGGAATTAGCCACTGAGAACCTTGAGGATAGCATTAAACATTGTCAGCTACCGAAAATCTCATGACTAGAAGAACAGTGTTAGGTATTAAGTCAGAAGATGGGTCCCTCAGGCTGGAGGGAACTCAAACTATGACATCCTCCTCAAAGTGCAGTTGATCTATGACAAAGGTAAAGCCTGTGGGGCCTTCGTTTGCTAATGAGGAGCAACTCAAAATAAGAAGAAACAGCTGCAAAAACCAACTAATAATTGGAACTTAGAATACAAGAAATATGTATCTAGGAATGCTAGAAGTTCCTAGAAAAATGAAATAGAATGCATACAGATTGAGATCCTAGGCATTAGTGGGCTGAAATGGGTTGGTATTGGCTATTTTGAATTAGAAAATCATATGGTTTACTATGTCAGGAATGACAGATTCAAGAGGATTGATGTTGAAGTCATTATTCAAAAAGACTTTTTAAGTTCTGTCTTGAAATAAAATTCTGTGTGTGTATTAGTCTGGGTACTCTAGAGAAACAAAAATCACAGAAACTCATGTATAAGAGAGAGTTTTATATAAAGATTACGTGAGCATCAAGAAAACATCCCAACGCAGTGCCACCCAAGCCCACAAATCAAATATTAACCCATATGTCCAATGATGCCGACTGCAGGAGGAAAGCCGAGTCAGTGAATGTGTAAGCATCTCAGCATTGGCAGGGGTCTCCACATGGGTGCTCCAGCACCTAGGGCTGCATTGGGCTGCATGTGGCTTCTCCTCAGGGATGCCTTGCAGGAAGTGAGCCTTGCAAGCCAAAGCAGGGAACTGGCTAAGGCAGCTGCACCCTGGTCCAACCATTGGAAAGCAAGAGACTCGAGAACTAGAAAAGCGAGGCTCACCGAGCCATTTATCCCTCTACCCTTCAATCAACCCCACATGTGTTTATCACCCATGTGGGCACAATAAACTAACTACCTCAGTGTGATTATATAACATCTATCCTCATAAAAGGAAACCCAATCAATACAGCTATTGTTCAAATTTACTAGCCAGCCATTAAAGAAAATAATGCAGAAATTCAAGAATTACCAGTCTTTAGTCTGAAATTGATCAAATATGTAAACAAGATACCCTGATAATTATTGGTGATAGGAATGCAAGAGTCAGAAACAGAGAGAAAGGTACAGTACTTGGAAAATAGGGTCTTTGAAATATCGATGAAAAGGAAACTGGAGATTCCATGACAGAATGTTGAAGACCACAATTTCTTCATCTCAAATGCCTCTTTCTAGCAACACAAAGGGCAACAAAACAGATGGACTTCTCCAGAAGGAATACACAGAAATCACAATTGTAAATGGTGAAGGAAGCATCCAAAGAAAATGAAATACGAAACATGCCAGAAAAAAAAAGAAAATGGAATAAATACAGCAAGTCAAAGATTTATGACCTCAGAAACCAAAAGGGTAGTTCAACGTCCTTCTGCTATTGAATCTCTCTGTTACTGAATCGCTCAGCCACGATGAGACATTGAGAAATAAAATGCTATCATGGTGGATTCCATTAATCTCGATTACACTAGTAAGGTTGATATTTCTTTAATAAATTCTCATTATGTTCTACATTTTGTCTAAGACATTATATTGTGATTTTTAGTAGAGTTGTAAGTTGTAGTGGGCAGTTATCTAATTGTTCTGGTTTCAGATTAGTGGAGTCTGTGGTGCATGGTCTATGAGTCTTTTTTGACTACCGTATACACTCGTGTATGAGCTGAGTTTTTCAGCACATTTTTTATGCAGTTTTTATGGTAAAATTAGGTGCCTTGGCTGATATTCTTGGCTTTTTTTTACTAAATTTTTATTTTACTAAATGTTTTACTAAACTTTTCACTTTATTGACTCTTCTTTGCTTCGCATAGGAAGAGACCAATAATTTTATTTTAGATGGTGGGTTGAGGATTTCTAAGGACCCAGGCATCATTCACCATTGTAAGATATAGAAGACTGTCTTTATGGCAATCGATCTAGATGACCCACAACACTACTATATGAATGCTGAAATCCAATGATTCATTCCCTCAAGATGCTTGGTTATGACTGACATTTTCATAACTTCCCCCCTTATATACTTGGCTCGATACATGAACATAATTTCAACATATGCACATTCAAATCTAGAAATTTCTCCTGCCCAACTTAGATATGCTCATGCTGGTGGAATTGTAAATTTGCACAACCTTTATTTAAAACCATTATGGTACCTACTTCAGAAGTTAGCAATAGAGATGGCATATGATGCAACATTCCAATGCTATGCATATATCCTTGAGAAATAAAAGCTGTGACACAAATAGACATACACATTCATATTTATCATAAATTCATTTACCATGGGAAATAGATGGAAATAACCTATGCTTCCATTAATAGACAAATGCATAAATAATCTATAGGATATACATAAATTAAAATACTATTCCTTGTTAAAGAATAACAATGAATCTATGAAACATCTCAAATCATGGATAAACTGAAAACCACTACACTTAGTGCAAAAAACCAATTACAAATATTCTATGAGTAAAAGGACAAATATTTTGCAAGACTGCTACTTTTAAAAGTATAGGATTGGACTCAGGTAAAAATGGTGCCCAGTTGAACGGCACATACTGAGAGCTCTTTCCTGCAAGGCGGGTCTAGTGTCCAGGTGGCCTAGTGGAAGGATTCTGGTGAGTGAGAGAATCCCCTGGGACAACCCTCCCCCCACGCATCTGTCCTGAACCCGAGCCCCTGAGATGTGGGATCTGATTCTTGGGACATCTTGGCTCATCAGGCTGAGCTGCCACAGCATGCCACCACGGTTGCCATGGGCAGTGATTGATCCACCCAGCCCCCAGGCTGGGAATCCACACCAGGAGTTGTTTGGCTGCCCTGCCCAGACACACGCAGCTATGGTGGGAACCCCTGCAGTAGCTGGCCACTCACGGAGCTCCACTTGGAGAGAAGCTTCCCTCTCCCACAGTTCCCCTCTCCACATGGCAGCAATCTACCCCCAGGCTTGGGTCCCTCCTTCCATTCACCCAGGACCCTGGAAAGGGACCTGCAGTCTACCTGTAGCTGGTTAGGTGACTTGTGACTGGGGGCGATCCACTCCTATTGTTGCCTGGGACCCCTCTACGGGTGCCC
>NW_022109767.1:15777137-15778442 GCF_000313985.2 Echinops telfairi
TCTGAAAAGCATACATTTCCCGCACATAGCCTGGCTTCAGAGCTCTAGATCAGCATAACCTCCCATGACAGCAAGGTCTCCTCCACCTTTTCCTTCTTTTAGGCATCTTTAAAAATTAAAGGGGAAAACATTTTTTTAAATTAAACAAGAAAAAAGGCTGGTAAGCATGGTCTGACAGACCAGGTAAACGCAGACCAGGGGCGCTCATACAGGCTCCAGCCCCCACTCCAGTCACCGAAACTCTTCATCACTGTTGGACACTGATCCATTGAGGAACTTTGCCTACATGGCAGGATGACCCACCCCTAGTAGTAGGTCAGAGGAAGTCCCCTGAAAGCATCCTAAACAATAACCAAAGACCTACGGGCCCCTGGACTCCCAGAAACATGGTGCCTACTAAAGGTTCAAGGAAAAATCAACAGACCACATCACTCTCAACAAAAAAACAGAGAGAATAAACACAGCAGCAGAGTTAATGATGCTCATAGAGGAATCAGACATGGATCTGCCACCAAAAAGGAATCTTCAGAAATCTGCTTGGAATAATACACGAGCTGAGGGAAGCAACACAGAATAAAGATGCAATGATAGAGGAGATGAAGTCCACAATAGAGGAGATGAAGTCCACGCACCTAAGGAAAATACAGGTTCTAACGGATGAGGTAGAAACCACACACAAAGTTATAGAATTTACAATTAGACTCGAGGAGGCAGACCCAGCAAGCAAGAAAGACAGGCAGACAGGAACATTAAAGAAGCAGAAGATAATCTGAGATCAATGACACATGCTATGAAGAGGAACAGTATTCAAATAATTGGTCTACCAGAGCAGGACACACCACACACGTTAACAGCCAAGATAGGAAAGGAATTTCTAGAAGAAAACATTCCTACCTTAATGAGTGAGAACCAGGCACTAATACAGGAAACAGAAAGGATACCAACAAGGCTAAACCCTGGGAAGAACTCACCAAGACATATAATAGTAAAAATATTGAACTTTGAGGAAAAAGAGAACATTTTAAGAGCAGCAAGAGAAAGGAAGACAGTCACATACAAAGGAGCTCAGGTAAGAATATGCTCAGACCTATTAGCAGACACCATGAAGAGGAGAGAATGGAGCAGCATCTTCCAAAAGCTGAAAGAAAAAAAAACCCTACTCAAGAATCCTTTACCCTGCCAAATTATCCATCAAGATAGATGGGGAGATAAGGGTCTTCCAGGACAAGGAAAGACTCAAAGAATATGCTGCCAGACACTGGACCCTGCGGAAGATACTGGCTGACTCACTATTGGCTGACTCAC
>NW_022109767.1:15779733-15782286 GCF_000313985.2 Echinops telfairi
TGTGATAAGAGTTGTGTGAGCCTCCAATAAAACACTTACAAAAAAAGAAAGTCCAAGAGCAAGAAGACTTTTTCAGGAGAGATGATACTTAATGCTGAGTCTTACAGGATAAGAAGCATGATGCTTGCTGGAAAGACGCTCTGAGGAATAGCAGGGAAGGAGGCAGGAAGTCAAAAAAATTGCAGTATTTCCAGAAACAGAAAATGGCTGTCAGTGCCATGGTTCTAGATGAGTACAATCCGATTGTTTTCAAGGTGCATGGCAGGCTTCCTCCACTAACTTCCAGAACATGGACTTTGCTTTAGCACTGCAAACCCAGGCCCTATTTATTACAAAGCGTCCTGCGTCTACCATACATACCCCAGAGAAGACCACCCCCAACAAGTCTCCTACCTTTGAGAAAAGTCCATGCATACTTACTGTCAAATCAGAGACCATTAGAAGGCAATTGTAGCATGTAATTCACTCTTTTGTATCAACCACGGGTTGGAGATATGTAGAGCCAGGTTTATATGTTCCTCTTGATTGCAAATGGATGTGCAATATCCGTGACTTGCCTTTCGTGTGAAACAAACCCAACTGAAAGGTGGTGAGAGCATGATTAGCCTAATGACCAAGTTGCTTCTCTTCTACTACTGTCTTATCAGTAGGAGAACTGGCAGCAATGCTAGATAGTAAATACGTTCTTCTCTGTCAGCCCAACACAGAAGAACAGGTGGTTTTTTGTCTTTTCTTTTTGAAAAGGTGGAAGGAAACGAGGGAGAAATGGTATGTCTTATTTGAGACATAAATTTTATAGTTTCTACAGGATGTCCAAATGATTTTTAATCTGCAGTTGGTAGAAACGCCCTTGAAGAATTCAGGAGAGAGGCCAAGGATACAGGTAGAGATTTGAAAGCCATTGCTATAAAAATAGTGGAAGCCACAGGATCATGCAGGTAGATTGTATAAAATGGATTCATAAGGGAGGAAGGGTGGCGGAGGGAGGGGAAGAAAAGAGGAGCTGATACTAAGGACACAAGTAGAATGAAATTGCTTTGGAAATGTTGATGGCAACAAATGTACAAGTGTGCTTAATACTATTGAATGATGGATTGTAAAAGATTTGTAAGAGTCTCCCAATAAGATGATTAATTGGAAAAAAAAGTTCAGGAATGGTAAATATATAAATAGATGTTTGATGTTTTATCTTTTCTAGGGATAGGATGAAAGGAGAACAAATCACTAACTTAATAGTAGACAGGCATTCACTTGGGTGAAGATAATGTACAATAAGGAAGGCATTTAGACTCATGACTAAAGCAAAGGCAGGCGCTGGGAAGCACATAAGAATAAAAGATAAACACTGTTCCATACACAATCTTGCAGTCACAGTAAAAACAAAAAATAATTCATGGATTTATAATTGAAAGAATAATTCATGGATATGCATATTGCATTTTGTGAAGTACCATATAGACATACTCCAATATTACTCACACCATAATAATGATATAGTGAGCATTTTTATGAGAAGAACATGATCATAAAAGTCCAAGTCTTGCTTCAGTAATTTGTTTTTATCTCACCTTGAAGAAGTAATGTAATCCCAAGCTTTTCATGTAAATATTAGGGTGGCCAAACTCTCTTTAAAAACTCTTGTCAATTAAGTAGGCAACGGTTTAAATCCTTCCAAGTGTATATACTACTCCCTAAGTGTAAATTACATTGTACTAACTGCATTAAGCCACCAGTGCCTGAAATTCTGTAAATTACTGCTCTACTGCACTAAACGTCCCCCTAATGACTTGAAAGAGTCAACGTGCTTTTAAAAATATCCAGCTTGAACATGAGAGAGTCCGTAATGTTCTCTACAGTCCTTAAATGATGCACAGTACTTATACACTGAATGTTTCCCCGTTAATAGTAGAAAAGCAAAACCCATAGGTAGCTTGGAAACGAATTAGATTCCACAATATGCTCACGGCTTTTAACTTATAAGATTTATTTAATTGGAATAAAAATATACAAGTTAAGTGTACTGTTTAAATTCATCATGCTAACAAAATTTCTGATCCATAAAGTGAAGGGGTCCCAAAACACTTAGTAGTATTAAGACCTGTCAAAATACTTTCTAATTAGTAAGACTTTAAAAAGGAGTTTAGTGAATAGCAAAACTTTCAAATCAAATGTATTTTTAATGCCATAAAATATCCTGGTACACTACCATTGGGTAACATTTCCTTGAAAGCACTATTATTTACTGAAGGTGTTATATTCTTAAATAAGATAGGGTTCATGAGTATTTTTATTTTATTTTAACTGTTATATATCTTAGTTGCATATATCTTAATAAACTTCCAAATCCATCGATGTAATTAAGGATATTAACTAACTTGAGAATAATAAGGTGCCATTGGTTTTTCGTCTGGTTAAAACTGGAACAACAACAACAAATATGGGAAATTTTAAAAATATCTCCTTATGTTTAAAATCCCCAAGCACTCAACTTTGGTTTATCTTTTATTACATTAGAGATTTAGTTTATTTTAAATCCTTTTCTATTCTTGTGGC
>NW_022109767.1:15783459-15785284 GCF_000313985.2 Echinops telfairi
TGCTTCTTAGAACCAAGCATGGCAAGACTTCATCATACATACTTTGGACATGTGGTCGTTACAAAATTTCATATCAACTTGATAAGTAAGTGTAGGGGTGGAGTCTATCCTGTTAATCAGGTCACAGCCCAATGATGTCTTCTTGTGGGAGTGGCCTTCTCATGAGGATATAAGGATTCTAGAAACTTCCTCTTTTTCTACCTGGAGGTGGGCAACTGTCTCTCTCTGTTTCACCTTCTATGGACCAGCCATACGGAGCCATGCTGAGACCTGAGGGAGCCATGAGGCAGAGACCTGAACTCACCAGCTGGAGGAAGGCTTACCGTGTTGGGTCAGTTTAAGCCAAAGATCCTTGTCTCCTTTCAGCATCTGTAGGCATTCCTTGTAACCTTTCCATGTCTGGTATCCCTAGGAGGTCTCAATATGTCTTGGCATCAAAAGTCTCCTGAATCTAGGAGGTTCCTGCCACAAGGATCTGGGTCAAATGGTACACCCTGTTTCTTGGTCATCTTTCTTTGTGGTAGGAGACCCCTGTCTTTCTGCCTTTTTCTCTTTAATCTTTGTAAGGAAAAAAATGTTGCCAGATAGTCCCAGGGAAACACACCTTATAACAGATGAGGACGGGGACATCTCTGCATTCCCCCCTTAATCCTCCTGCAGGAATTGTTTCATCCTATCAGACTCATTATGAGACTTTATTAAATTACTGCCAACCCACTGAGGATTATGGCCCAGACAAGTTAATACATATCTGCGGAGATGCAACAAAATTCAATCCATGGCAGGGGTAGTCAGAGACTCTAATACATAAGGGAAAAACAGACAATTTGAATCCTATTATTTTTCTTGTATTTTCCTTGAAAGGAGAAGAGCTCTATCCCTAACATCTGCTCCAGATGCTGGTGCTTCCACTGACTGCAGTCACTAGGAAATCAGAAGCATCGCCCTGAAATCCGAGTAACCAAATATTCCAAAGAAAAGGTCTTATTTGATGAAAACTTATGCATCTACATACGGAAAAAGCAGCATAGTTGAAACGTTAACAATTAGCAGCTTCTAATAAGATCTTGTTTTCAGAATCAGAACTGCAACACTGGGAGCATTGGGAGTGTGGTACAGGACCAGGCAGTGTCTCGTTATGTTGTGATAGGGTTGCCGTGGGTTGGAAAGACTCTATGGAAGCCAACAACACCAGTGAAACCATTTGGATGTTGCTATTTCATTGTTAGATGCATCAGAGTCAGTTCTGATCCACAGCAGCATTAGACAGAACAGAGTTGAAACACTGCCCAGTACTGGACCATATTCACAACTGTTCTACACTGGAGCCTATTCTATCAGCCACTACATCAGTCCATCCCTGTGAGAGCCTTCCTCTTTTCCGCTGTCCCTCTACTTTATCAAACATGCTGTCCTTCTCCAGGGATTGCTCTCTCCTGTCACCATGCCCAAAATATGTGAGATGACGTCTGTCCATCCTTGCATCTAAGGAACACTCAGGCCATATTTCTTCCAGGACAGATTTGTTTGTCCATTTAGAAATTCATGGTACAGTCAATATTCTTTTTCAGCACCACAATTCAACTGCATTAATTCTTCTTCTATCTTCCTTATTCAATGTCCAACTTTCACATGTATATGAGGCAAATGGAAGTAGCATGGTTTCGATAAGGCTTATTTTACTCTCCAAATTAATACCATAGTTTTTTTTTTCCCTATGTAAAAATTGTACTGGGGGCTCTTATAGCTCTTATCACAATTCATACATATAGCCATTGTGTCAAACACATCTGTACATGTTATCATCATCTTTTTCAAAACATTT
>NW_022109767.1:15787084-15810802 GCF_000313985.2 Echinops telfairi
TGAACTCATGTCAGATGTATATTTCATAATATCAGTGAACACAATACAAATCAATCCTCAAATGATACTTTTATTAAGAGTGTGCTGGAGAGATATAAGGCTAGTTAAAATATACTTAAGGAAACAAAAAGAAGGTATCCAG
This sequence comes from Echinops telfairi, assembly GCF_000313985.2. NCBI lineage: Eukaryota > Metazoa > Chordata > Mammalia > Afrosoricida > Tenrecidae > Echinops > Echinops telfairi. The sequence goes on from NW_022109767.1 coordinate 15,787,227, forward strand.
ATTGCGTGATTGCAAAACAGATATATGGAAGTTTCCTTTTAAAAAAAGGAAAAGGCAAGATAAGTTTAAAGGCAGTTTAAATACCTAAACCCTCTGCCACTCAGTTCATGCTGACTCACGGGGACCCTACACCCGGCTTCTGAATCTGTGAATCTTGTAGCAGCAGGTGACCTCGCTCCTCTTTGTCAGGGATAAGAACTGCCAACTTGTGGTTAGCAGTCCACTTACTTACTAGTGGCACACTAACTCTGAGTTAAATGAGATGTATGCAACACAATTGTGAGAAAAGTTCTCCTACATTTCTTTATGCTCCTAATCTCCTGAGACTCTTCCCATACCAACAGAATTATATCTGTGGATATAGCTCTGGTCAATTTTTCTGTTCCCAGAGGATTAAAAAATTATTTTATTTATATTAAAGGACACCTATTTTCCTACAATGGCCATGTGATTACAGATTTTATAGTCATGTATAGTCCTCAAGGCTCAGTCCTAAAATGCCAGGGAGATCAGAGCATAATTTTCCTAAGAACTAATATTTGTAATAGTATCACACCTAAATCTAGGGAGTTAGGCCCTAAAAGCCAAAATATTGTTTTTATTGTTATGTATTATTCAGTCAGCCTTCAACTCATGGGTTCTCTATAAACAATATGTGTTTCTGATTCGTTCTCATGATTAGACAGTGTTTCACGGGGTTTTCTCTGTGTACTTTCCAAAGGTAGATCACCAGAACTTTCCTCCTAGCGCATCATGTTCTAGAAACTCTGCTGAAGTCTCATTAGTCTCATTGCATCACATAAGCTTCCACTGACAGATACCTGTGGTGGCTGTGAATGAGGTATTACACAGGAATCAAATTCAAGAATCCCAGTTGCAGGCGATAGCCACCATTACCCCCAAAAGCACAGATGCAAGGGGCTAACTTTCTCCTGGGTTGGTTTATTGCCATATCAAAGTTTGAGAGTCAGGAGGAAACACCATCAATTAGGGACGAGAAATGGTGGGTTAGTTTTCCACTCTAAGAAGAATAAATCTGTTTTTCTGCATTCCTCACCTATGTAGTACTCTTATTTGATCATCCTAACTATAGGAATAAGGAGGACCGGGAGACTTATGTAGGCATTTAACTGTAAGGTGTTTAAGAAGAAATTTGTCTCAGACAAAGTATATTTTTCATACATTTCAGGATTAAAATGTTATTAAAAGTAATATTTTTTAATGATGTGTCACCTAAATTTTAGAAGCTGATGTGCCAGAAGTGTTAGTATAATGTGGCTAGAATTCCATTTTTTTTCCATTTCAAATTTTTACTACAGATCATATAAGCAGGTCTGATTCATCCAAACTTTTCGTTGACAAATGAGGTAGGGAGCGCTGTGTTTGTTTTAATGATAGCTAGAGTATAAAGGCACCTGCTGCCCTTAATTTTAAATTTCACAGTATCCATATTTTTCTTTTTATTGACTGAGTTTGCATCCATTGGCCTAGCTATGAGCAGGAAGTTCTGGATTTTCTCAGTCTTATGAGGCACTTAGAAATCTGGATGTGGGCCAACTCTTCCTGAGATATAGCAAGTGAGAAGGAGTGTTGTTAGGGACCAATAAGTCAGTTCTGACTCACAGCATACTTATGAATAACAGAACGAAGCACCACCTGGTTCTACACCATTCTCACAATTCTGCTCATGTCCGAGCCCGTTCTCACAGCCACTCTGTCAGCATTTGCTGAGGGCCTTTCTCCTTTCTTCTTGGCGCCCCTCGACTTTACCAAGCATGATGTCCTTTTCCAGGGACTGGTCTCTCTTGACGGCTTGTCCACGCTATGTGCGACAAAGTTTCAACAGTCTTCCTTCTACAATGTCCAACTTGTATATGCATATAAGGGAACTGAAAATGTCAATGACATCTCACTCCTCAAAGTCACATCCGTGTTTTTCAACGCTTTAGAGAGATCTGTGCTGAAGATTCACTCAGTGAAAAATGTCACTTAATCTCTTGACGACTACTTTCATGAGAATTGATTGTGGATCCCATCAAGATGAGATTCTTGACAATTCCAGTCTTTTCTCCACTTACCATGATGTTATCTATTGATCCAGGTGTGAATTCTTTTTCTTTACATTGAGACTTACGGAACCGAGCAATCCTTCCTCGATCTTCATTAGCAAGTCCTCACTCGCAGCAAGAAAGGTTGTGTCATCTACATATCGAAGGTTATAAATAAGCCTGGTATGTATTCTTCTTCATATAATCCGGTTTCTTTGATGACTTACTCCGTATACAGATTGAATAAGTATTAAGAGAGGATATATTTCTTCATTTTAAACCATGCAATGTGCCCTTGTTCTATTCTCGTAATTGCCTCTTGATCCATGTATAGAAGGTCCTGAATTTCCCATTCTCCTCAAGATTATCCATAGTTTGCTATAGTTTACATACCTGAATGCCTTTGCACGGTCAATAAAACACAAACAAACATCTGTTTGGTATTCTTTGTTTCCCAACACGGTACCTCTGACAACAGCAATGATATCCCTTGCTCCATTCAAGAGAGGTTCTGATCTAACCTGAAGCTCTGGCAGCTCCCTATAAAGGTGCTGCCACAACTGTTGTTAGATGATCTTCAGTAGCATTTCACTACCATGTGAAATTAATGATACTGTTCTATAACTTTCACATTCTGTTGGGTCACTTGTTGGCGGAAGGGGTAAAAATGTGGACCTCTTCCCTCAGTTGGACAGGTAGTGGTCTTCCACATCTCCTGGCATAGATGAGTGAGTGCTTCCAGTGCTTGATCAGCTTGTCGAAACATTGCGATCGGTATTCTATCAACTCCTGCAGTTTCGTTGTCGGCTGATATCTTCAATGCAGCTTGAATTTCTTCCTTCCCTACTACTGGTTCTTGGACACATGCTACCTCTTGAAGTGAATGACTGTCTCCTAGTTCCTTTTGTACAGTGACTCTGTATTCTTTCCGCTTTCCTTCCATGCTTCCTGTCAAATTTATTTTCTTTCAGCAACAAATCAACCTTTTAAACCTTGTGATGCAAAAATTTGAAGTCAGCAAACTCTAAAAGCAATATATTTTCCAGCTGGAATTGCATTAGTTGTTTTTTTCAATAGGAGAAATTCAAGAAAAATTAGAATGCAGGAGGAAAAGAGAATGACATATTTTGGTTTTGTGTTCTTTCCAGCATCACCAAGCACCAAATTCCATGGCAGTTTGCCCTAGCTTGTTATGACCATTCCTGGAATTAGCTCCACTAGGTCACTTGAATATATCCCTTCCTCAATTATCTTTCCCACAGAGGTTCAAGGAAACTGACCTGATCGCTGTAACAAGTGTATGAACCCTCCTCAGATTCTGAATACAGAGTTAAAGTTCTTGACTCCTGGGGACTCCAAATCCATTATATTTGTTTTCCTTTTCTTAAGGTAAGGTGCCCTGGTGGCATAGTATGCTGTGCATTCTTGTGCTATAGGGTGGGAATCAACTTGAAGACAGAAGGTTTGGGTATTCTTTAAATGATGTTTCACTTCCCCTTAAAATCCATGACTTTCCTTAGAATCTTTTTGCTTTCCTCATTTTAACCATTTTGCTTCTTAGCCAAATCATGACATTACACATTTCACTTTAACAAACTAGTATGGTTTCCTTTTTATGGAGTAGTACTTGGTTAACACGAATATAAGGTTCTACTATAAATTGTAAAAATAGGTCTCAAAAAGTTTGGGCAAGTTATATGAATGAAATAAGCACCTGAAAGTAAACTTTTAAATCTATATCTTGTCACTTGTTAATATTCTGGATTCCAGAAGATAACTTATTTTAGTCTATAATCCCTTGGTCACACATGGCTTTGATTACCATGATATTCACAGGTGTTGGCCAATTTCAGAAAACTATGGAGGTTTTTGGATCACTATCTTGCTGGAAAAAAAATCAGATTCATTTTTATGAACCATGACTTTTAAAGAAAACAACTTTTAATTTTCTTCAATACTCTTTGAGATATAGGAAGGGATGTACTATAATTTTCTGTTTAACATTATAGAAATTAAAATTAGTGGTGTTTGCTCTAATTAACAAATGCTTCAGCACAGAAGCATAAAATAGTCCTGGGAAATCTTTAGTGTTTCATGATTATTATGATTTATTTGAAAAGTCAACACATAAATGAAATGATGTAAACAACAGGACAGTTTGTGCATTGCTAGCTGTTACCAATTACTAGCCTTATCACTAACTCTGGTGGGTAAGCACTGGACTGTTAACCTCGAGATCAGTGGTTCAAAGCCATCCGTGGTTCCGTGGAAGAAAACTGAGTTTGTGTCCTCCTACAAATATTTCAAGACTCAGAAACCCTAGGAAAAAATTCTGCTGTACCTGTAGGTCATTATAAGTCAGAATTAACTAGATTATAGTTGCTTTGGTTTTAGGCCTATTGACAAGATGTAAGGGATCTATCCACAGACATCCATACTCTAGGGGAAAATGTTTAATATTTCTACACTTTCAAACTTCAGAGTACATTTATTCTATGTTATATTGAATGCTTTAGTCATTTGATTTTGAAGATATACCAAAACCAAAAAATATATATCCATATTCTGGGATCATTATATTATATTTTCATTAACTCTAAAGTTATTTTGGTAAACTTTTATGATACAATATATATTTTTAACTTATAGAAATATTGTGAAACTAGTATTGAGAGTTCTCACATAGTCTGCAAACAGTGTCCTATATTATTAACATCTTATATTAGAATGATGGGTGTGTAAAAATTCATGAACTGATAGTTTTGCTATTATTATCTATGGTTTATATATATGGAGCCTTGGTGGTTCAGTGGGTTAAGTGTTTTGGCTGCTAACAGATAGAAGGATCAGCAGTTTGAACCCCAGTACTGTAGACTGTTGGATGAACAAAATCATCTCTCCTGGATGCTAGGATGATGTGACCACAGCTTGTGTACTTGGGAGATGTCATCAAGAGAGAACAATTCCTGGAAAACGACATCATGATTAATGAAGAAGAGGGTCAGTGATCAAGAAGACACTCCACAAGATGGACTGATGGTGGCCGCCACAAGGAGCTAAATAGAAGAGCAACTGTGAGGATGGCGCAGTATGTGCCATGTTTGCTTTGTTCTGTGGGACATGGATAGGGTCGGTGTGAGTCAGAACCCACCTTTGATGACACCAAACCACAGCATCAAGTCAGATGTCTAGACTCTGTTTCCATTTTGGAATTTGTTTGAGGTTTTATTCATGATTAGACTAGAATCATATCTTTTGAGAACAAAATCACAAAGATTAAGCCCCACACTCACTACATATCACACACACACACACACACACACACACAAAGTCACTGCCATCGAGTCAATGCTGATTCCTAGCAGCTCAATGTGGATTTCTGAGCCTGTAGCTGTTCACGGGAGTAGAAAGCTCGGTCTTTCTCCCACAGAGCTGCTGGTGGTTTTGAACTGCTGCTAACTATGCAGGTTGCAGCCCAACATGTAACCACTTGCTAAGATAATTTGACCAAATTTTTTTACTGTAAAATTAGCTTTTGTACTCCCTTCCACTGTGTTCTTTTTGGAAGAAAGTCAATATTCATAGGGCACACTTACTAAGTGGGTTTTATTACGCCCTCATTCAGTTTATAGAGTCTACATAAATTGTTTGGATTTCCCCAGTATGAAAGATTTATCTATTGCCTTTGGTTTCCTATGAACTTATTTTTCCTAATCATGTATTTATTTATTCATTAAATAATGCATATTTATTTTTATTTTGTATTATAACACAGTACTATTTCATTTAGATTAATGATCACTTTGTTCCAGTTTGGGCTATTAGGAACTCTTCCTGTTGGCCTCTGTGTCTCTTTGCCGTAACATCATCATTGTGTCTTATATTGGCACTAACTGCCCATGCAAAGTACTTCAGATCCCTCATGCATATTCTTTACAGCAGCACTAGCATCGTAGAGCTTTCTAAGTAATCCGAGTTCCTGCCCCCCATCCCCAAAGAATGGTATTTGTCACCAATCTGAGTGCTAACCCTATGACTCTTGGAGACATTTTGCCTTTTTGTGAGATAGGGATGAATATGTATGCATACTAAGCTGTGTATATTTTTATTTGTTACACAATTGCTCTATAATACTTTCAAAGTCTTTATAGCTACTAGTAGCCATAATAACTAGTGATTCGCATAGTGTATATTCGTCCAGAGGAGCTGACTGTTCTCCAGAAATTCAGAAATATATCACATTTTCTTAGTGGAGTTAAGGGGGAAGACATGTTCCTGACACCAGTAAATCTAGAATAGTCCCCAGGAGATAGTCACTCACACTAAACAGGGAGAATGAATTATGCCCATTGTCCTCATGGGACCTTTTACTTTGAATATCCCTTCTACCCTTCATTACGCTTTTCTCCTACTGGCTCTCTGTACATTCTATTTGACATGCAGACATCGCTTTCTTGGTAGAATTATAGCCGCAGAACTAGGTGGCCCTATGGTTCTTTGACTTTGGCATGAAATGAGGTGTGAATAGATACGATAGCACGGCATTTGGTGTGCCTAATGTCAGGGAGACTTGGTAGATAAAAGTGTTGGCTGTTTTATTCATCCATGTCCTCTGTATAATGTACTAAAAATCCCTGACCATGCCATCTGAGCAGTCTGTGCTCTACTTCACTAAGCGCTTGTGAATGAATACAGAAGTTTGTCATCTTATATCTGTTAATATAAAAAGCCATAGATAGCTTTAATCAACTAAACATGAGTTAATCACATTTCCAACATTGATCCATGGCCATGTATCATTCTATCTGTTTTCCTTGCTGGGGTGTAAACTGCCTGTGGTTATGTTCTCAGCTTGGAGTGAGTTGTTCTCTAGGTTAATGAGCAGGATTAGGGTAAGCTGCATCTTGATTTTCTGCCTCACTACTATGTATGCGTGATTGAAGCCATCATCCTTTATAATTTTAGAGCATGGCCTGTATCCAGTACAAATGAATCTTTGGCAACATTTGCTCTCTTACTCTGAATTCTGCATACGGGTCATCTTTATAGGAATTCCAGTTCTTGAGCCTTGAACCAGGGGCATATCATCAGATGTGATGCACCCGCTTCCACAGCTTTTTGAGCCACTGGCCTGTGGTCTGACCTGCTGATTTGGGTTCATCAGTCCCTGCAGCTCTATGGATTAGGAGAGGCCACCAGACTAATGTTTGACCCACCCTTGTGGGACTGCCAGCCTCTATCACTATTTCAACATGCCATCAGGGACTGTGAATTCTGTGAGAATGTGCAGTGAAGTATGGAATCCGAGGGTAAAAGAAAGAGCACAAAGGAGCAGAGCAGGAGCTGATATTCGACATAGAGAAGTGTAACTGCAGTTTGGAACAGCCGGACATTTGGTACATCTTTAATCTCTTCTTCAGAGAAACTAGCTTTGTGCTGATTCGTCTGAAAGAAATTCATGCAATTTGTGTCATGATGGCTGGGTTATCTCCTTCAGCCAAGACTCACTTGAGTACGTGGTCTTCTAATAAAAAAGATAAATAGGAGAATGAGAAAACATTGGTTTCTAGATGGGATTTTCAAAACGCTCGTTGATCGAAGTAGCCATTAAGTTGCAATCAGTTTCCCAAGGCAGAAGCCATTCGTGGCTAGTTGGTAGCATATGGCAATGCCAAATGATAAGGAAAGTGTGAGACATATGATTACCTGGTTTCTGTTAGCAGTAAGAGGAAAATGAAATGACAGAGGAAAGGGAGGTAGGGATGAATTACAGCAAGGAATCAAGACCAGATCTGATCTAGTCACAGCTAAGACCCCTACTTTCAGAACATATCTGGAAAGAAAAAATTCCGAAGGAATAACTTAAAGAACCTCTGAAACCTCTGCTCACTAAGGTAGATCCGTGGGGCACAGACAAAACCAGGAACGTATTGCAACCAGAGGTATTATGAAAATGAATTGCTTCAGTTTGTTAATCAGAAGGTCGCTTGCCTGAGGAATTGTGAGGATGATTAATTTACGGATTGTGTCTTCAGTTTTGAACACTGCAGAAGAGTACAGTATGTTTGGGTTACTGCGAGACCCACAGCTCACTATGGGATAGTTACCAACGATGCTACAACATCCAATTACACAGCAGGTTAGCACGGAGTGGAAGGCCAATATTATGTAATGATCCCAATTTTCAGTGAGATTTCTTTACCCTGAGAAGATAAATTACTTCTTTCTTCCTCTAAAGATGCAAGGAAACACTCCAGAGGAAGCAGATAATGTGTTGCTTATGCATCAGTGCTGAAATGGCTTTCTAGTGATTCATCTAATGAGCATGTACCCTTACATAGATCATGGCAGATATAGTATCCAAGGAAGCCCCATCTTGGTGCACTCCATGTGCAGCAAAGTGAAATGACTTGTTATGGCCTTTCAAACCATAATCTTTGTACATCCCAACAAATGACCTTGTGCAAATATGGTGTTTGAATCTTAGAAGGTTTGGTTAGATTTATCATTCTGGTGTGTATAATGTAAACCATTCAGAAACAGGACCGAAGAATCAAATGGCCAGTAAGAATGAAGAGCTACAAAACTGAAGCACATTCAAGATTCTTGCACAGAGAAGTGGAGGTGATATTATCAGCTTGGGGCCAACAAAGAGCTTCCAATCCCAGAGAATGAGTAAAATTGAGTACCTTCAGTCAGGAAGCTGCCTTTCAGAATGGGAGTCCCTTTGGTCATTTACCAACACTGAAAGAGTTCTGTAACACCTCTCTGAGAAAGGCAGAAATTAAGGTGCCATGTGACTGTGAAGCTGAGAATGTGAAAGAAATGTGCGTGTCCACATGCCTGAGAAGTGCCTCGGACAAACAACTACATCCACTCGGACGTACTCGGACTCTGACTTGTTTGCCAGTGCACTCCCATGGTCACAAGTATTGCCGGTGAGTTCTATGGGCCCCTACAGCAGATGACAGAGAGTGGCCCCAAAGCAGAGTGCCTTGGGATCGAGGTTAAGTGATGGAAGACTAAAGAAGCTTGGAGGGTGAAGGCCTGCCCGAGACATCGGACTATAGACATCAGCCTTGAGCTGCCGTGGTGCTGATTCTCTTTACCGCTGTGCCACCAGGGATGGGGAATGGGAGCATTCGTGCAATCGCCTCACCATATAATTTTGCTACAGCGAAACAAACAGCAATGCAAAACTTAGTGTTGAAACAAGTTGGCACTGCTTCTACTGCATGAGTCCTAGATTAGAGAAACATAATTGAGATTCATAGTAGAATGGGCTGTGGTGATGGGGGAAGAAATTAACCCTTCAGGGTGAATATTTTTATATTTTCATTAAGAGACGTAGTGAATATAGGAGACATTGATAGAGTTGAGACAGAAATTCTAAGGCAGTACTACAATAGGTTGGGTGAACTAATGGAAACTCTTGTTGGAACTTCAATGTTTATAAAAAGCCAAATAAGCCCTTTCTATTTAACGTAATCAGGAGGGATTCAATAACGGGGAGTCCCAATTATGAACATTTGAAGCAAAGGTTTTATGAGTTGGTCAAGATCAGGATCAACAAGGGTGTCAAAAACTTCTGATCTAGGACCCAGCAGGAGAATCTAAGCCATATATACATGTATGATTGAAATGGCACAGGAGACGGGAAAGAAGTGTTCATGGAGCTTTTAGACACAGAAGTCTAATATACTGTTAACCCAAAATATGTCAATAAAGCTTAGCAGTTGCCTAAGGTTAGAGATGAGGGATATGAGGCTCAATTTTTGATGGGAAAAACATGAAACTTTGGATGAGAATTGAGAGATTTAAACAAATTTTATATGAAACATTTGCATTGCCTTTACCTGAACATACTATTGGTATGAATGTTATGTCTAACTAGAGAACACTCTCTCTACTTGATATTATAAAACTGAAGGTGTATAAGTCTGCCGTTAGGCTATTATTGACTTGACATTCTAAATGGGTACAATTAGATATGCCTTAATCCATTCAAATTGTTAATTTTATGTAGTATAGGATACCTGGTGGACAAAAGGTAATTAATGCTTAAAGACTTGCTGAAAACTATACTGTTGATATCAATAAATTATATGTATAACAGACCTCTATGACCCATGAAAAGGCAGATGAGTTATGCATATCTGTATAAACAATGACAATGGTTATAGTAGACTACTGAGGCATAAAGTAGTGCCTCCCTTGGTTTCAACTGTTCCAGACACGTTAACAATGGTGCAGAAAATGCAGCAGGCAAAAGAGACTGGTACCCAGTGAGATTGATCCTGTAAATGTCTTTTTCTCAGTATCAACCTTGGAAAAGAGCCAGACAATTTATTTCACCTGGGAAGAATTCCAATTTATTTTCACTGCTGTGGTCCAGGTTATTTGAATCCACTAACTTACTAGTAGTTTGTTAGAAGACGCTTAGACTTGGTGCAGGTCTCCAGTGAAATGCCACACCACATTTACATGATCATGTGACTGTCGAACATTAAAGATCAAACTAGGGTTGAATTGAAAACAGTGATGATCCACATGATGAGTAGATGGAGGTTAACGAATGCAACAAAATTCCAAAGCCTCCCTAATGAAATCTTTAACAATAACTTGACCAGACACTTAAGAATGAGTGCTTAGTGCTACCTAGTGCTATCCAGGTCTGAGCTTGAGGCCTAGCATTTAGGTGGTCTCTTTTGATTTGGGAGTACATATATTGCACTAGGAATATTGCTGATTCTCATTTATGAAACCATTTGAAAAAATAAAACGTTATGCTAATGGTGTCTTAAGCAATGGCAGGCTATGTCTGAGTTACAGAAAGAAGGCTCACTGTCTTTGCCCTTGAGCCCTTATGATCCACATTCAGACATTCATTTGGATGGCTCATTACATATGCTTATGCACCCTGGAGCTTCTGTTGAAAACCTGAGAACAATTCCTGATGGGTGACCATCAGGATTGTAAAGTTTCCAAATGCTGCAGACTTACGCTCACCATTCAAAGGCAATTACTCAATTGATGTTAGGCATTGATTGAGACTGCCTTAGTGAAAGAAGGACATGGAGCATCATATGACCTGTGACACCCATAGGTCTTTGTTGTTCGAGAAACACTCTAATAAAGAAAGGCATGCCTAACAATTCTACAATAAAATGGAAATGGTCCATACAAGTACAAGGTAAATAAGGAAAATAAGGAGACAGGAGCCACCATATCTATGAGTACGTTGTGTCTTTTCCCAGGTAGCCTTTTCGCCCAAGAATCACAAGAGATGTCGCTAGAGACAAGAGCAGGTGGGTAGTGCCTATGGCTAACTTTCACAAGACCAATGACTTCTTCATTGCAGATATCTTATTTTCAGCAACATAAACAGCAATTATTGACATGGACCTAACCCGATGGTTCCAGACTAAGAACAGCCTATAAAGAAGGAATGGACTAGTGGAAACCTATACATAGCAGTGAAATATTGTCAGATATGGAACACATCATGAAGAGAAGCAAACCATTGTCAGACACAGTGCCAGAAGACAAGCTCCTCAGGTGAGAAGGCGCTCAAAACATGACAGAGGAAAAGCTCTCTTCTCAAAGCACAGTAAGCCTCACCATGTGGATGGGATAGGTAAATCCTGCAGGAGTAAAGCTTTCGGGACCTTAGTTTTGTCATGGGGCACAACCCAAAGTGAAAAAAGAACGAACTAAAAACAACAATTAATGATCAGAACTTAGAATGTAAGAATCTAGGAAAATTGGAACTGACACAAAAGAAATGGAATGCAGAAATCTTGATATTCTAGGCATTAGTGAGATGAAATAAACTGGTGCAGGTTGTTTTCAATCATACAACAATTTGGTTTATTATGCTGGGAATGACAGAATCAAGAGGAATGGTGTAGCATTCATCATCCAAAAGACATTTCAAAATCTATCATGATAGGATAATATCTAGCCACAAAAAGGAAATCCAGTCAATATTATTCTTACTAAAACTTATTCACCAACCACTAAAGCCAGTAAAGCAGAAATTCAAGCATTTTACCACTATCTTCAGTCTGAAATTGATTAAACATGCAATCAAGAAGTATTGATAATTATTAGTGATTAGAATGCAAAAGTTGGAAACAAAGAAAATGGGAAAGAATTTAGAAAATATGGCCTTGGTGATGGAAACAAAGATGGAGATCAAATGATGGAATTTTGCAAGAATAATATCTTCTTAATAGCAGATAATTTTTCTACAACAGACAGCAACTGTAGATGTGGATTTCTGGAACACACAGAAATCAAATTGACTGCATTTGGGAGAAGAGATGATACAGAAGCTCAATGTCAGAAGCTAAGACCAGGCCTGGATCTGACTGTGGACCATATTATCAATTGCTCATATATAATTCTAACTTCCAGCTGCACTGAAGGCATCAGCCAAAAACAAGGCTCCAGGAATTATGGACTACCAATTGAAATGTTTCAACAAGCTGAGTAAGCATTGGACTGCATCAGGAGATTTTGAAGACAACAGCATGGCCACCTGACTTGAAGAGAGCTGTATCTGTACTCATTCCAAAAACAGGTGACCCAACAGAATGTGAAAATTACAGAATAATACCATTAAAATAACATGCAAGTAACACATTGTTGAAGTTTGTCTAACAATGGTTGCAACCGTACATTAACGGGGGCTGCCAGCAAGCCAGGCCAAATTCAGCAGAGAACATTCTATTGTACTTAGAGGCACTGTTTTTTTAATCAACTCGATGGCAACTAACAAGAGACAAAATATTGAGCGATGCAGGAAATATCAAAAGTATAGAAAGAATATGCAGAGTCCCTATTCCTGAAAAAACATTCATTGAAAATCCTATAGAGCACAATTTTTCTCTGGAATACTTATGGAATCAGACTCAATTAGCCAGTAAGAGATTTCTTTTACTTGTTAAACTAATAAAAAAAATGCAACTATGTTGCAATGCTTCAGTATAATTCCTTGTGTTTTAGTCTTTCAGCCTCCATTCATTAAAAAAGGGACTTAGTTCTCATCTTTATTCCAAGCCAATGATTTGGAGAAGTGATTCCATGTATTGTTTTCAAGACATATTTCATTGTTCTCTTCTAAAGTAGCACATCCTCTTGGCATATTTTTATAATTAGCATATATTAAGGATCACTATATATTGTATGAATCTCTATGGGTTTTATAAAATGTATGGTGGCATGTGTCATACATAACACAAGTGATTTTACCACTGTAAAGTCATCCTGTGCTTCACTTACAAGGTTCTTTGTTGACCTTATTCAATAAACGTTAGAGTGCAGACCATAAAATCTATCATAAAACCCATCAGCTACTTGAAGGGGAAAGATTAGATTTTCTTTTCAAATAAAGATTCACACCCTCTGAAACTCTATAAAGAGTCCATAGTAGTAGAGATTGCATGATAAAACTTGGCAAAACTCATGATTTCTTCAATCCAAATTTCTTTGCTCCAAAACATGAAGAGTAACTATACAGGTGGACTTCTCCCAATAGAACACAGATACCAAATTGACTGCAACTTGGAGAAGAGAAAATGGAGGAGTTCAACATTAACAGCCAAAATAAGGGCTGAGGTTGTCTGTGGAAAAGCCCATCAATTGGACATATGTAAGTTCATGCTAAAGTTAAATAAAATTAAACCTATCTAGAAGAGCTGAAATTCAACCTTGAATATATCCCACTGGAATTTTGAAAATATCTCAAGGATAGATTTTTCTCACTTAACACTAATAAGGAAGACCTGACATGCTGCAGGATGACAGCCAGACCGTCTTCTTTATTCGATGTCCAACTTCCATACACATACGAGGCAATGGAAAATACCATGCCTGGGGTCGAGTGCACCAGATTCCTCAAAGTAACACCTTTGTTCTTAAGTACTCTACAGAGATCTTGTACAACTTATTTACCAAATGCAATTTGTGCTTTGATCTCTTCACAGGTGCTTCCATGATCATTGATTATGGATCCAAGCAGGACAAATTTTTCTCCAGGGTAATTCAACCATTTCTCCATTTATCATGATGTTACCTATTCAATATTTCAACCATTTCTCCATTTATCATGATGTTACCTATTGGTCCAGTTGTGAGAAATTTGGTCTTCATTACATTAGAAAATCTAACTGGAAGGATACACTCAGTATACTTTAAACTGAAAGCATAATTCAAGCTTCAAGTTTCAATATTGAAAACTTTTGTAGGCAAAATATTTTGCTGTTATCCGTAAGGTTTTCAGTGACAAGTTCATCAGAAACGGACAGCATGTTCCTTCTTTGCTGTCTATTTTTAGCCTGGAAGTTCCTTTGAAACCTGTTCATGTTGGCTGACCCTGTTGGTACCTGAAAGACCTGTGAAACTGCTTCCAGTATCCCAGCAACACAAACCCAGCAAAACATAACCATGGCAGGCAAGTGTTCGATCTAAACATCATCCCAAAATTGTTGCAGAGGTATATTAATTGGGAGCTTCCAGAAATCCAGGCCCACTTCAGAAAAGGACACGGATCAAGGAATGTCATTGCTGAGGTCAGATGGATCTTGGCAGAAAGGAGAGAATACCAGAAAAATGTTTACTTCTGTTTTATAAACTATATAAACCCATTCGATTTTTACTACCCTCGAGAAAAATAGGAATTCTAAAACATTTCATTGTGCTCATGAAGAACCGACACATGGACTGAGAGGCAGCTGCAGGAAGAAAACAAGGGAATAACACAGCTCAAAGTGAAGAAAAGTGTGTGCCAAGGTTGCATCATCTCACCATACGTATTCAATTTGTATTCTGAACAAATAACCGGAGAAGCTGGATTATTTGAAGAAGAATGGAGCCTCAGGATTGGATGAAAGCTGGTTAGCAATCTGCAATATGCAGATGACATCATCTTGCTTGCTGACAGCGAGGAAGCCTTGACGTCCTGGCTCGTGAAGATCTAAATTGTATCCTTCCATCTGGATTACAATTCAACGTAAAGGAAACTAAGATCTTTACAACTGGACCAAAAGATAGTATCATGATGAACAAGAAAAGATTGAAGCTGTCAAGCATTTTGGTCTTCCGTGGGTCCAGAACCAATGCTCATGGAACCAGCATTCAAGAAATCAAAGGATACATAACAGTGGGTAAACTGTCTTAGAAGAAGTACAATGAGAACGCTTATTCGAACAGAGAATGGTGAGAGTCCGTCTCACGTACTTTGTACATTTTTAGTAGATAGCAATCCCTGGAAAAGGACACGTGATTGCTAAAGTAGAATGGCGGGGAAACAGAGGGACAATAACGTCTGGTTGTGTGAAGCATATCTTTTAACACTGGAAATATTTTTCCCCATATTTACATTGCAATGGGTTGAATGACACTTGTTCAAGGTCTTTTGGAATCTTAACCCTTGTACCTATGACTGTGACCTTGCTTGAAAATGATAATTTTCATTAGTAAATCTAATTATATAATATTCAACTAGAGTGGGTACAAATCCTATTCCTTTCGAGTGGAATTTTAGGAATTGTTAGAAGGGAAACCAAACCTGGGACACACATTCAGGGTACTACAGTACATAGGGATCCATCCATAAACCAAGATAAGTAAAGAAATGTTCAAGTTTACCAGAAACTGAAAGAAAAATACTGACACTATGAGTTTCAACATTTAGATGCAAGAACTGGGAGAAAATTAATTTCTGTCTTTAAATCCACCAACTTTACAGTGCTTTGCTATGATAGCCCTAAGAGACTGAGATATATCTTCTTAAAACCTACACATAAATATACGTATATGTGTTTGAATGAGTTTACATTGGTATTTGGTATAATGGTCCATGTTTCTTAGAATTAATATAAAAGTTGTGTGATTATTTTCTCTCTGAAACATACTGATTCCTTGAATACCATGAAAAAATTGAAATCAAAAACAATCTCAAGCTAATTAGGTTATTGTATAAATCTTAAATATCTAACAAATTACTATGAATGAAATACTATTAACAAAGTCATTAGAATTAATTCCTCCTTCAAAATTACAATTTGAACCCAAGTGATTCAAGTATATAAGAACCCTCTCCGTTTTTTTGCTTATACGCTCAATGACAGCTTCAGTGGTATCATGTTGATACCTTGACATCTGCTTTCATAGTAGTATTTACAACATGGAAAGCAGCAAACAATATGAATATCTTCTTATCTTTCTCCAGAGAGCATATAATAAACATTTATCAGAACACTATTCATTATATTATTGTAACATAATTATCTACTCACTTTCAGAAACACATCTTGAAAATATTGAGTGATCATATGCAAGATGTCACAAGTTCATGAGATTATAAATGTTTGAAATGATTAACAAATAATTTTAATTTCATATGAATAATCTTTTTCAATTTTAAACTATTCTACATAAGACTAGAGGATGCAATTTAAACTACTCTACATAAAACTAGAGGATGCAACAGTGCTCTCTACTTAATGCATTCAATACTTTGTTGCAATGGCCATACAGAACTCACACACCACAGTCACAAATATGGGGCTTATTAGGGAAGTTAACAGAAATACTCAGGAACAGAAATACTCAGGATACATTTTTTTCCCTGTCAGGGCAGCCTCTTTCCAGTCATCTAAGCAGCCATGCTCTCTTTAGTCCAGTGGTGAGGAACATCCACCCTGCAAGCTCTGTAAGGCCAGCAAAATCATTAATATCAGCTAACACCATACACTTAACCAAAGAGAAGTATTTCCAGCCAGTATATTGCCGAACCCAAACTCACTACCATCAATTAGATTCTGACTCATAAGGATCTTATAGGACAGAGTAGATGTGCCCCTAAAATAACGGTTCTCAACCAGTGGGTCATGACCCCTTTGGGGGTTGAACGACCTTTTCACAAGGGTCGCCTAAGGCCAGCAGAAAACACATATTTCCGGTGGTCTTAGGAACTGAGACACTGCTCCTCTATGCATCTCCAGGTGGGTCCACCCACCTGCAGATATGCCCACATAGGAGTACTGGGCGTGAAGACTCTTTCCCACGCTACACCATGCTTCAAGACAACATTTCATTTATTTGTCATTAGAAATAAATATTTCACAATATATAATTACATATGGTTTTTGTGATTAATCACTACACTTGAATGATGTTCAATTTGTAACAATGAAAATACATCCTGCATATCAGATATTTGCATTACAATTCATAACAGTAGGAAAATAACAGTTATGAAGTAGCAACAAAAATAATTTTATGGTCGGGGGTCACCACACATGAGGAACTGTATTAAAGGGTGGCGGCATTAGGTAGGTGGAGAACCACTGTCCTAAAAATTTCGGAGACTGTAACTCTTTACAGGAGTAGGAAGCCTCATCTTTCTGCTGCAGAGTGACTGGTCGTTGCAAACTGCTGACCTTGGAATGACCGGGTCAGCATGCAACCATAGGGGTAAGTTAATAACTGTTTGACCAATATAGCCTCAAATGATGTTATAAACATCCAAATGACCCTTGTCTCAAAAAAGGGTTCTTAACCCTTGCTGTAGCCCTTGGTCTCTCAGTCGTATGCCACTTGTCCTCTACCCTGCTCAGACCAGGTTACAAAACTCTTCGTCCTGCTGTTACCGGCCCTACAGGACGTCACTCCGAGAGAAGCGTGAGCACTAAGGTGCTCAGCTCTAGCTCTGTGGGTCAGAAAACCTATCTTTAGCCCCAGTATAAGAACAATTAGTCCTTTTGACATGACCTTGCTTGATGCTCATCCTTTTGAAGAGATTACTGAAGGTATGGGTGCTATGGCAAAATGTGGTAAAGAAACCAGATGGTGTATTCTATCAGATCATAAAGAATAGCATCTGGGAGCTTAAAGGCTTTTCTGTAAGCAAGCAGGCATCTAAGTGAGGTGTCAATGTAGTTCACACAGAAAACGTACTCCAGCCTGTGTGATCCAAGGACTGTAAATAACATAGTCCAAACCCAAAGGAGGGAATGGGATCAGGGCTTAAATTACGAACACTTGAATTGCAGAAGCCTAGGGATGACAGTGGAGATCTAAAATCCATTTTCAGGGTTCACACATACAGTAAGCCTCCAGTAAATCCCTTAATGGAGGCATGTGAATACCCTTGTGACTGGACAGAAAGCATTGTAAAGTCAATTAGGGCAGATGTAGTCAAATTAAAATGTAACATCTAATTTGATCTCCCATTTGACCCATTTAAAAGGTGTTTCCACTTTGGAAAAAAAGAAGGGATGGGGAAGTGCAGGTGGATTAAGCCTCTGATGAGTTCTCTCTGACCATAGACCAGGGATGTGAATAGCCGTACTATCATGCAAATTGCTATGGAAAGTAAGTTATTGCAGGTGCAGTTAGGGTAAAATTGAACACTATCATTTTGGCTTCCTTTTGACCAATTTTAAATTTGTTCTAGTGTTTAATATTTTCTACTTCCTTTTAAATTGAGTCCTGTTTTACTTTGTTAATATTATTAGTTTGGTTGTTGTTGTTGTTGTTATGTTTTTCTTCATATAAAATCCAGACTAGGATAGCTCCACCTATAGAAACAGTAACTGGATTAATGGCTTATTGGAGGTATGACAGGGGAGGTTTGTCAGAAGTGGGTAGCTAATAACTTTAAGTACAAGAAAGAAATAATATTCTAAAATTAATTGCGATCATGATTTTTAAAAATCATTTTATTAGGGGCGCATACCACTCATCGCATTCCATACATACATCACGTGTGTAAAGCACATTTGTACATTCACTGCCCTCATCATTCTAAACACATTTGCTCTCCACTTAAGCCCCTCATTTTCCCCTGCCTTCTCACTGTGATAATGATTTTACAACTCTTCTTATGACTGGACTATTGAATTGTATATGTAGATTATGGACCAATAAAGTTTTTTTTTAAAGAAAAGAAAACATAGATCTTGCATTTAAGGACATGGAAATACCCCGCTGCTGCACAAGTCCTCTGCCCAAAGACGTCGTTTTACTGACAACACTCAGTCTGGGTTCTACCGTTGCTGCCTCGCTGTCATTCCTCTGCTGTTTCTCTGCCGTCTGTTTTGAGCTGGTTTGATATATAAGGGTCTTGGTGTCTAGAGGATTCACTTCATTCCTGGATCTTCGGTCTTAATAAAACTTTTGATCCCTGATTCCTAATTCTACAACAGCTCATTTTCTACCCAACGGGATTACAAAATTATCCATCTTCATGTTAGAGTTTCAAGTTTTTACAACCAAGATGTATCTTGTTAACAATCATTTATTACTGAATCATGTAATTTATTAGCATCCTTTCTTACCCTATCTTAGCTAGTCTTATCAGGGGTAATTCCTTTGGTAGAAGTTACAAAGACTACAGCTACAAGAGCCATTGAATAATTCACTGCACTGTAGGAATGCTCCATTTTAATGCACATTGCAGTTGTTTGATTTATTGGGCTTTAAGTTTATTATACTTCCTTGCTAAATTATTAAAGGAATATAGTTAATTTGTGGCACAGTGGGCTGCTAACCGCAAAGTCAGCAATTCCAAACCACCAGACATTTACCAGCAGAAAGAGGGGGCTTTCTACTGCCTTAAGTGCTATGGTCTCTGAAAATCACAGAGGAAGTTCTACTCTGTACTGTAGGGTCACCATGGCTCAGGATCCACTCAATGACAATAAATTTGATTTTTTTTGGATTCATAAGTGATAGTTTACAAGACAATATTTTTATTCACTTACTAGAATTTATCTATTTATATGTTCAAAAAAATCATCTAAGAGTATCATACATTCAGGTTTGTATACTGCACTGTATCCAGAATATCATATTTTCTCTGTTATAGAAATTTAACAAATACTGTGAAATGTATAACGAGAAAACAGTCAAATCAGAAAAAGAAACTTTTGCAGTCTCAAAAATTTAGTCTCAAAAGTAATTTTTAGGCTTCCAGTTTGACCACGACCTACATAAGCAACCTTAAACTCGAACAAAATATGGAAGCAACTGTATCAGGCATTGAAAAAATAACAGTGAAAATGATGTAAATTTTAAATTTAATTTTACTTACATTCTTGGGCAGCATCTAAATCCTAAAACAGGAAAGGAACATTCAGAACACATCACCAAGCCGCATGGAAGAAGCAAGGGACCAGAGACTAGCCCCGATGGGGGAGCTGGGCATTCATGGGTCACAGAAACGAACAGAAGGAAGAGGAATGAGAAGAACACTTTGAACTTGTACAGTCAGCCTCCCAAAGCTCGATTTCAATGAGAAATCTTTGCACTAAAAATGCTTTTTGAAAATTCTCAAGTAATCCTTGTATATAAGAGTTTACTTGCATTTAATATTATTCTTGTCTTTGTGGAAATACTTTGTCTTTAATTGTAGTGGTTCCTCATTTTATTTTATAGATACCTATTTTGGGTTCCTTTGGTTTTATTTGTTCATTAATGCTTTTAATATCCATAGCTATATGATTGCTTCAATTTTTATTACCTTGTTCACATCAGGTTCTCACAGCTTGGAGTTTACCTCGTGTCATAAAAATTGGAGACTTTGACCTAAAACTAATGATGTACAACAATACACATAGTTTTATAGGGCACAGTGGGATTAGTGAGAGTTTGTGTACTTTTAAACAAGTGCTATAATAAACACGTACTGGCTTTTGTGTAATGACTAAAGGATAAATAGGCTTGTTAGGAGGAAAAAGATGATGTACTGAAACACATAAATAAAGTGATCAGGAGAGAGAAATCCATAGAGCTTTACTTAAATATGAGCACCCTGCTGAGTAGTCTCAGTGCACACATAGTTAGCGGCCATAAATAAGAACATGCTCTTTGCAGAATAATTAACTTTTATATCTTTAAGGCCGGATATGACAGTAGAGAGCCAAAATTATTCATGAATAATAAAGTATAAGAAAATAGTACATCCCTTTGAAAATTAAACATTTTCATAGAATGTAATAATAACAATAACAATAATAAAGAAAACATAAAAGACAGTTTTGGTTTGCGTCATATCCCAATTTGCTTACTGATCTTTATTATGTAAATTTACTTCATATAACTTAGGCTGTTTAAGTATAATTGCTTTAATATAGAAAGGCTGAAATGGTTTAACCTTGTGGATTACTGATGTTTTTCTATACATTAAATATTTAATAGATTATATAT
Source organism: Echinops telfairi (assembly GCF_000313985.2). Taxonomy (NCBI): domain Eukaryota; kingdom Metazoa; phylum Chordata; class Mammalia; order Afrosoricida; family Tenrecidae; genus Echinops; species Echinops telfairi. The sequence goes on from NW_022109767.1 coordinate 15,808,493, forward strand.
TATATATATTGAATGTATACTATATATAATATTAAAATAATATTCAGGTATATTCATTGCCATTTAGTGCATCCTGGCTTATGTTTTTGTTATTTAGGGTTTCTGAGACTAGAAATCTTCATGGGAACAAACAACTTTAGTTTTCTTCCTAGGAGCAGCTGGTGAATTTGAACCATTTACCATGCATTTAGCAGGCCAACATGCAATCCACTGAACCACCAGGTTTCTTTTAAGACAAGTTTTGAATTCCTTAGGGAGCCCTGGTAGCATAGTGGGATACGCATTGGGCTACTAGCCACAGGTCAGCTATTCCGAACCACCAGTATCTCCTTGGGAGAAAGATGAGGCTTTTCCTGTGTTGTCACTATGAATCTGAATTGAATCAATGGCCATTAGTTAGTGTGGCTCCAGAGGAACAACAGTTCTGGAAAGGCATCTAATGCTCCTATAACAGAAATAGCATAACAAAATTAAATTACATTTTTCACAATTAAGGAAGCCGCATATCTAAATTCTGAGTACTGACTTTTAAAAAATGCTTTAACTCTTTGTTGACTCTACAGAGGATCTTGTTTTTTTTCTAAATTTCTGCTTCTGGCCAATCTTTCTGCGGTTTGGCCTTTTTCTTCTCCTTTCTGCTTCCTCCTTTGCTTGTTTATTCTCTTTAATATCTCAAAAGAGTTTGATTTTAGGTACACAGCATACCATTCCTGTCCCATTTGTATAAAATAGACAACCTAATCCCAGATGAGATTATCAAAAGTATAGAAGTTAGGAATCACAACACATAGTAATAGGGCATACAATGCAATCAATAATAGAAGAATTTATGACAATTCTCAGATAGACTTTAAGGCACTTGCTACTCTGTCTCTGGTGATAATAAAGGCATTGTTAATGTATAATATGAGGAGGCAATTTTGTTAGACATCATTGAGTTGGTTCTAATAGCCACAATTGTACAAAAGACTGTACAATGCCCCATCCTGGGACATCTGTGACCTTGTTGTTGTTAGATGTCCTCTAATTGGCCTTGATTCACAGCGACCCTATGCACAATAGAAAGAAACACTACAAGCTCCTGTGCCATCCTCACAATTGTTCCTATTCCCGAAACCACTGATGCAGCCCATCTCTGAGGGCCTTCCTCTTTTGAGCCACCCTTCCACTTTACCAAACATGGTGACTTCTCCAGGGACTGGGCTCTCCTGAGAATATACCCAAAGTATGTAAGACAAAGTCTTGCCATTCATGCCTCTAAGGAGCACTCTAGCCATACTTCTTCCAGCACAGAAGTTTGTCTTTTAGCAGCACATGATACTTTCTATATTCATCTCTGGCACCATAATTCAAATGCATAAATTCTTCTTAGGGTTTCCTTTTACGATGTCCAACTTTTACAGGCATATGTTGCAATAGAGAGTACCCGGGCTTGGATCAGGCAGGTGCATCTCAGTGCTCAAAATAACACTCTTCAAACCTCCAAAGAGGTCTTATGCAGATGATTTACCCACTGTGATACTTCTTTTGGTTTCTTTTTTGTTTTGTTTTGTTTTTATTTCTTTTGGACTTCTTTTGATTTCTTGACTACTACTTCCAAGAGCATTAATTATGGATCCAAGTAAAACAAAATCCTTGAAACTTGCACACAAGTAAACTTTTACTTAAGATAGTTTCAACTCGAGTATAAGCTAGGTTTTTCAAAACATTTTTTTAATGCAGTTTTTGTGATAAAATTAGGTGCCTCAGCTGATATTCGGGTCGGCTTATACTTGAGTACATACGGTAATCCAACAATGGTTACAACAGCACATTTGAAGAAAATTGCCAGTTCAGGACAGATTTATAAAAGGACATGGAACAAGGGACATCACTGCTGATATCACATGGATCTTAGCTCAAGCAGAGAATACCAGGAATATGTTTACTTGTGTTTCATTGACTATGCAAAGGCATTTGAGTGGGTGGATCATAATAAACTGTGGACAACATTGAGAAGAATAAGAACTCCAGAAAGCTCGATTGTGTTCACTTTGAACTTGTACATGAATCAAGAGGCAGCTGTGCAAACAGATCAAGGGAATACTGCATGGTTTAAAATCAAGTTGTATCCTGTCACCATACTGGTTCAATCTGTATGCTGAATGTGTTAGACAGGGTTCTCTAGAGAAACAAGACCAGAACACTTAGGATTTTATAGATAGACAGATGATACATACATACATATATACTGGTGTATAAGCCAAAGTTTTTAGCACATTTTTAATGTGTATAATTAGGTGCCTTGGATGATATTCTAGTTGGCTTATA
>NW_022109767.1:15811504-15840698 GCF_000313985.2 Echinops telfairi
CATGAAGAGAACTTGAAGTAATTGCTGAAGAAGATCGAGAATTGTAGCCTTCAGTATGGATTACAACTCGATGTGAAGAAGACAAATATCCTCAAAACTGGACAAAAAGGTAACATCATGATAAATGGAGAAAAGGTTGAAGCTGTCAAGGATTTTGTTTTACTTGGGTCCACTATCAATGCTCATGGAAGCAGCAGTCAAGAGATCACAATAATGATCACAATGGGTAAATACACTGCGTAAGACCTCTTTAGAGTATTGAAGAGCATATTCTGCATTTCATCATTTGCATTTGAAATTTGGACATTGAAAAAGTAAGAAGAATTGATGCATTTGAATTATGGAGAATTGAAAGTACCATGGGCTGCTAAAAGGTCAAACCGATCTGTATTGGAAGAAGTATGGCCAGAGTGCTCCTTAGAGGTAAGCATGGATGGCAAGATGTCTTACTTACTTTGAACATAATCTCAGGACAGACCAGTTTCTTGAGAAGGACATCAGACTTGGTAAAACAGTGGGGCAACGCAAAAGAGGGAGGCCCTCAAGGAGATGGATTGACAGATACTGTGGCTGCATCAATGGTTTTGGGAACAGGAACAATTGTGAGGATGGCACAGGACCACACCGTGTTTCTTTCTGTTGTGCATAAAATCACTATGGGTTGGAACCATTTTGATGGCTACACACAACAATAAAAGCAACTATATATTCCTTTTCTCATTAATGTTTTACATGATACACCACTGGTTAGATTAAAGATAGTATTATTAGAAATACCTAAGTGCCTCTGTAGTGGAATACATATATAACTGCATCTGTAGTGGAATAACCATATATATATATATAATATAATATATATGAATGGATATTGAGTTGACCTTTAATCTGAGAATCATCAGGTCTTATGATATGGCCCTACACTTATATTTACCCTCATAATGTGCTCACTAAAGATTTAGGTGCTATAGCAAAATGTGGTGAAGATATCAGGTGGTATCTGGCTATCAGAAACAATAGCATCTGAGGTCTTAAAAACATATCTTAAAACAAGCAGCCATCTAATGAGATATCAGCTAAGTCCACATGGAAGAAGCACACCAGTCTGTGTGATCAGAAGACTGTGACTAATAAAATCCATAATCAGAGGATTAAATTGTAATAGAGCTTAAATTATGAGCACTTGGTTTGCCTAAAAGTATGGATAACAATGACAACCCAAAATTCATTTGCAGAGTTCCCAAGTGGATTAAGTTTCTGAATTCCTACTGACCAGGAAACAGCAATGTAAAAAGTCTTGCCCCCACTCAGAGTGCAAGGGAAAGTGAATTAACTCATCCTTCTAGCCAGCCATGGGAGGAGAAGTCTCCCTCAGGGGGTTCCCAGGGGGTGTTCTTGATAGAGCCAGGTAGTCTCTGACCGCCTTGGTCAGAGGGCCCTGGACAAATCTTGTGAGTCCTTCTGCCTAACACAATTTAAGTGCCCCATCCATGGTCTTGTCACTTCTGTAGTCCCTCCTTAACAGTGATGCATTGATCTGCTGCCAATCATGCTTTTATGACAGTTTCCTTTGCCTGCACACCATTATAACCCCATGCTAATGATCGACCTCATCCAGATTATGAGGTTCTGTCCTCATTCTATTGTTCTTTTTCAGACTGCTTTTTGAAGTTCACTTTTCTGCACACATAAGGAAACAGTTCTTTAACCAGTGCCAAAAGGAATAGATGCTGCCTAGTTCAGTTTGTAACTTCTTCTATTTTTGGTTATCTTCATTTTATTTCATCACCTGGCCTTGTTTCTAATTATTTGAAATTATTGATATTATGTTATGAACCCATCCAGAATATTATGTTCAACATTTTAATACAGTGTCTTCTATAGAGTAATTTGCCTACCTCCAGCATACAATGTGAAATAATAGCTGCCCATGTTACTGCCTAATTATTTCAGTCTCATGATATTAGTTTTCATGATATTTATTTTCATCATATTTATATTTCTCAATAATCTTACAATGCCATATCTATATTTTGTAGATTAGAAAATGAGGGGAAAAAATTTTTAATTCTACAAGTAGGAATTCACCTCCAGCTTGTATTCATATTTGGTAGAAGTATACCCCATCATACAGCACCATTATACATCCGACTAGTGAACTTCTTCCAGAGGCATTCATACTCCATAATATTCCATATTCTTATTCAAGCATTCATATTCCATATCAAACAATCATTTGTTTAAAGCACAAATTCTATAAATATAATTACACAATATTTTTTCTACTTAAATATAAGCATTGAAGATATATTTTAGGTTATTTTCTGTTTTTCTATTCTATATTTCAATCATTTTTTACTAATGTTTTGTTGCTTAATTTCTAAAAACACAGAAATAATATTTTTCTTTATACATTAATATTTAATGTATACCGTAATATTACTTTATAAATAATATTTAATATTACTTTTAAAATAATTCAAAACATAACACAAACTTTCATTTTCATTACTAACTTAAATTATAATTTACCTTCATCTGAGTATTATAATATGAAGCAGTGTTGTTGCTAGGTATCTTCATTCCAATTTACAGCTGATCTCTGTCAACAGAAAAAGACACTACCAAGTCTGGCAGCAGCATCATCATCATTGCTATGGTTGAGCTCATTTTGCAGTAACTGTGTCAATAGTCTCTGTTGAGGCCTTTCCTCGGCTTGCTGACTTTGAACTTTACTAAGCATGATACCTTTCTCCCGAGATTGGGGTCTCCTGATAGCAAGGTCAAACAAAGTGTGTGAGGCAAAACCTTCCCGTCCTCATGGGAACAGTCAGGTTCTACTTTTTTCACAAGAGATGTTTACACCCTTCTTCAGTCTAGGGTACATTCATGATTCTTTCTTTACGTGTAATTCAAAGAGATCAATTCAGCGATGTTCTTCCAGTAAATTCAGAAGAAATAGTACTTGCCTTAGTCAGGAAAGAAAAAAAAAAAGGATAGACCTAGACCCAGTAGAGAGGAGCAGCTCAGAGGTATACGTCCCCAGATTGCCAAGAATCTCTAGAATCCAGTTTTTTCCTGCTGATTCTGGAATGATGCTACCAATATATATATTTATATTTGATGCTATATATATATATACAGTGAACCCTCGTTTATCGCGGTTAATCGGTTCTAGACCCTACCGTGATAAATGAAAATCAAATATTTTCGTAGTTAGAGCATAGAGGACACGAAAAAACACCCTTTAGTCACCATTACACTCGTATTACCCAATTTATTAAACGAAAAAGGGAAAATACAGTAAAACATTTTGGACGTTACAATTAGCATTTATTATTTATTATATTATTTATGGCATCAAGCGTGTACAGTATGAGCCAATCAGTGGCAGTAATGACAGAGCATGCGCTGTTATGCAAAAACCGCGATAGAGTGAAGCCGCGGAAGTCGAAGCGCGAAGTGGCGAGGGTTCACTGTATATATATATTTGAAACAAGAAGAGTACTACTTCTTGTATTTGCTGGATATTTCCAGGAAACCCATCTTCAAGGATTTCATTCGTGGATTATCTTACCTCTATGTTTGTATCATCCTACCTGATACATTTTGAAGGACAGCAACAAGTGAGATGCTGGACTCTAGTGAAAATATCTTTTTTTTTCTTCAGTTTCTTCATATTTAACACATTTGCTATTTATTTCAGTTATTCTATTTTTTTCCCAAAATCATTTTATTGGGAGATATCTAATATAGATATCATGTCATTCCATAGTTCAATCATATCAAGCAGTATTATACAATTGCTACCACAATCAGTTTCAAAACATTTTTTCCTTCTTGTGAACTCCTTGACATCGGCTCTCTTTTACTGCATAACCCAAAGACACCCTTATTCTCCTTGTTGTCTCTATAGGGGTATCCATCCTGGGTTGCATATACTGAAAATCAGAAAAAAACATATAACAAAAAAGTCAGAGGTTTACCCCCAGTGACAAAATAAAGCAGAGATAAGCCCCAATATAAACAAAAATGAAAAACACAGAAAATGTTGAAAACCAGATCAGGCCCAACATGCATCCGTAGGAGGATCAACTGACACATTTGTAACTGTCGAAGTCAGATTTGTCATTTTGATTTCCTAAAGTCCAAGAAACTGAGTGTTTGTACTTTCTGGCTTAGTCACTTCTAGGTTATTTCATATTCCCTTTTCCATTTCCGTGGTCTTGACACTATTTCTACTGCCTTCCTGGACTACATGTGATTTTTAAAAAATATATAGAATCATTTCTGTTGTATTGACTCAACACTGATTAGCTATCTACAAAATCACTTGACGATGTGTATAATAATAAATGAATGGGATGAATGAACACTTAACTGTGGTCATATGGAACCTGTGCAAAAAACAAGGAGGCATTGCACGATTTACAGTTAGAAAATATGTGGGTCAAGGTTTTATTCTTTTGCCACTTTAATTCAAGCTGGATGGTGATCAAATAATCTAAGAAGCTGCCCTCTACAGTGAATTCAGCATCCACAGTGAAGGAAGTAATCCTCTTTAGCAACCTGCAATACGCAGATGACAAAATTTTGCTTGTTAAAAGGCCTTGAAGTACTTCCTGATGGAGAGTAAGGATTATGTTCATCAGGCTGAATTATACCTCAATGCAAAGAAAACAAAAACTGGACCAATAACTAAACCTACTCGTAACGAGACCAGTAAATTTATATTAAGTAGAGAAAAGACTTATGTCATCAAGAATTTAATTTTACTTGGATTATATGACATAACTAGATCAACAGGGAAGATAGAACCAGTAGTTCAGTCAAGGATTTGAAAAATCAAAAAGCTACCATCTCTGTATCTGAATAAGGAGAAAATAAGTCTCTGGTGCAAACAATTAATCATTGATGACCGACTGAAAGGTTGGTGGTTTGAACCCACTAGGAGCACCATGGAAAATAAATCTGGTGATCTGCTTCCCAAAGCTCACAGCTTTGCAAACCCCATGAAACAGTTACCTTGGCGCATATGAGGTTGCCCGGAGTTAGAATCTACTTGCCTTGATAGTACGGGTATCTCTGCCATGAATAAGAAGGCGCTGAGTGGGGAAGCTGTCTGCCAAGTCAGGATGCACTATCTTCTCTAGCTGCCAGCTCCCGAGTTAGTACACCCCATGCCATCCCATGCCATCCAGGAAGCCTTAGAATATGGAAACCACTCATAGCTAAGAAGCTGTGGTTCCCCTACGAGTTCAGGAAGAGAGTGCTGAGTTTGTGATTATCCACTCCAGCAAAATTCAAGTCCCACACCCTGCGTCCCTTCTCATTTGCTTCACTTTCCAAATTAAAGTTTTTATATGAGTGAAGTTGGATATTGTTATTGTTAGCTGCCGGTGACCTCCTGGTGACCTCAGCCCAAATGCTGCGATCCATGGGGTTCTCAGGGCTGATTTTGGAAGTAATTGCCAGGCCTGTCTTAGTCCACCTAACAGTGGTCCTCAACCTGTGGGGCATGATCCCTTTGGGGGTCAAGCAACTCTTTCACAGGGGTCGCCCAATTCATAACAGTAGCAAAATTACAGTTATGAACTAACGAAGAAAATCATTTTATGGTTGGGGGGTGACCACAACATAAGGAACTGTTTTAAAGGGTCACGGCATTAGGAAGGTTGAGAACCACTAAGTCTTAGATACTCCACTTAAGCCTGTTTAGCATCATAGCAACACACAAGTCTCCACTGACAGATGGATGGCAACCAAACCACACATGATGTACATTGGTGAGGTATCAAACTCAGACCTACTGCATGAAAGGTGAGAAGTCTACAAGTAAACCATCACTGGCATCAAGGTTCGGTTTTAGAATTCAAATCAGATGTAGAATCCAAACAAAAGAGACTATTGGAAATGCCCTCTTTTACTTGGCTTCTGCATGCTCTATAGAGATAGCATAGGCACTGAATGGCCCAATCCAGCCTAGCAATAGTGGATACCGCCCCTTCATTCCTATTATCTGAAACAGCATGTATAAGACAGGAATTATCCTTCTTGAGGGTCTCACAAAGTACACCTGTACATTTTTATGCAGAAGATCTCCTAAGTCTACACATCACAATTTTATGTGTGAAATGGTGGTAAAGAAAGTCATATTTGCATTAACTTGTAAATGAATAAAATACATTTGAAAATACAAGTTAAAAATATCAAGATACATAGAGAGAGGCAGAAGTTGGAAGGAGGATAGGTGGGAGAGAGAATTTTTTCACTCTACAAACTGTAATATTTTCAATTTAGAACCCTGTGACTATATCTGCCATTGGAAACGACAACAACAAATATATAAACTTCAAAAACACTGGCAACAGTTCACAGTATTTGTGATTTTTAAAATGTATTAATTTGTAATGAGGTTCCCTTTTCATTCCAATTTTGTGACTTCTTCCTCTTATTCCCTTCACTACCCACTGCCCCACTAGATGCTAAAAGTTTTCTTGCTTAGAAAGGAGAAAATGTTCTAAAATTGATTGCAGTAATGATTGTACAGCAGTTCTTGATGAGATTGAATTGTTGAATTGTCTGATATGTGGGTGAAGTGCCAATAAAACTGTTAGAAAATTAAAAGAATTTAATTTTACTTGGATTCACCATCAACCTCTACAGATTTAGCAATCAAAATCCAGGCAGTAGACCCAGAAGACAAGCAAGCAAGCTTTCCCACAGTGTCCACTTACACTCGGAGGTATGTCACATCTCAGGAAAGCATTCTTTCAAGTGATTTGTTACTCGTAGCAGAGCTCACAATCGTATTATGCTAACTCTCCACATGAAGGATTTCAACATCTTCATGCCAAATCATTGGAAATCTTAGGCCATCCAAATCGGCACAAAACCTTAACCATCACAAGTCTTAAAGAGATAAATATCCACAATGGCTACACACATAGCACAGTTTGTGAGGATGATCTAGAACTAGGCATTGTTAACTACTGTTCATACGGTAGTTTTATACGAAATTTTTCATAGAGAATTTTAATTTCTGTATGAAACATTTAATTTTGTTCTATCCACTTGACACCAACTCCATCATTTATAAATAAACAAAAATTTTAAGTGAACAATATGAAAGTTCACTGTATTCTTAATGTATGAACCTCTTTACATATTACCACGTTAGATCGTCAATATCTTTACTTGTGCATAGATAGGTCTATCTATGCATCAATATATTTACCTTTCCATTTATGTAAATATCTGTTTATTGAGAGAGAGGTTTCAAATGAAGATACTCAAAGTAAAAGTATTTATGAATAAATAACCTTTTCTATTAAATCCAAGTTTCCATAAAGGATAAAAAAACCAGAACTTTCATTTTTTTAATCCTATTTATTATGAAGCCATGTTTCTCATCATAAGCAATTTTGCATAAGGTTAAATTTTACAAGTTGAAATAGCACATTTGTCAGACTTTTCATGAATTAAGCATTTTTTATGAACTTATTTTAATAAAGTAGGTTACAATTTTAAAAATCTAACCTGATAAATAAATTCATTTTTAACTTTCAAAATAAGAGGTTTTGTTATAGATATAATTTCCTAAAGGAATGGGTCATCAAACATTTTCTGGCACACTGTTTTCTCTACTATGATCCTTCCGTTTAAAATTACATTGACATAGTGATTTTGATTCATAGAATTCTTGCAGTAAATGGCATGAGGGTCACTTATGAACACATATGGTTTCCCTGTAACCATGAGGCATGGTGCAGACATGCCTCCATTCTCCATCCTTTTTTACACCTCTCCTCAGCTAGCAGTCAAGTTTCCCTCCCATCCTCAGCCTCTCATCCATGCGGGCGCTTGACCTCTGCCTTCAGGGGACAGGAAGCCACCTCCTGCTCTGTCTGTCTCCTGACCTTGGTGCCTCTTCTCCGTCCTGTGTCAGAGTTACCTTGCCTGGGCCTCTGTCTGGGCGGCTGCCTCTGACACTCCAGAGATAGCAAATGTGCTCTATTCCCAGTGGTCTTGGGATTTATCTTTCTTCTTGTTCAGGTGACTCAGCCATACAGCCAGGAGGTTGTTAATGAAAGCTAACCAATCCTTTATATAATATACACCCTATTTGGATAGTCCCACCCAATCATTTGGGGGGAGCTATAGAGCCATGGGTAGAAGAGAGATATTAAAAAATCTCATTCCACTATAGTTATGATGTCTGATTGAGTCAAATGAGATTATCCCTATAGGCAACACCAATCCTTATAAGGAGAAATACCCTTATATATATTTTAAAAACTTGAAAACATTTATTTTGCTCAATGACTAATTTTGCATTTTGCTTCTAGTCTCAATCAGAGTATATTATCTTACCAGGAAAATCTACTGTGTGCATGCATATATGTACATATGCATACAAATAAACATGCTAATATACATAAGCATGTATAAACATAAGCATATATATACAGCTATATGTATGTATGTCTACTTTTGTATGTATCTGTGTTTATATGTGGCAAACAAGGCACATCATGGCAAAACTGATAAGAAAATTCCACTGACACATCAAAATGGAAATTTCGAGTCACAGGCATATATATGCTACAGAACTTTAGGTGTTTTGATGCTACATTTAAATAAATCATCAATAACTTTTCAATTTCAATCTTCAATAAGTTTTATGTCTTCTTCAACTTTGCATTATTTCAAGCATCCTTATATTTCACTGTTTTCTCTTCATCTTTAACATTTAACTTGTCCTCATATAATCTACTCTAAAAATAGTAGCAAAATAAATCTTTTGATCTTATAATTCCACTGCTTACAGTTCTTTCATGGCATCCTTCCTCACAAGTTCCAAGTAGCAGCCGTACACCATTACTTCTACTTGAGTCGCTTTGATACATTGTTCAGTATTCAGCTTCAGAAAATAAGAGCTTTACAGATAAAATAAATTTAAATGCTATTCACAGTATGATTTCTAGAATTATTTGAGAGTCACTAAATTACTCACATTTCCAAGAAGGCTTTATATATCACAGCATAAATCTCAGATGTCAAAGAGCTCTTTTTTCTTACGCTACCTTATGGAAGCTTACATATAGAGGGGTAAGAGGCAGTTAAAGAAAAAGGCACTTTAATAATCTGAGGAATAATATCAAACACTCAAACAGGCATGTAATTTGAATCCCAGTAGGAAAAGTAAAGGACTATAGTGCATATTCATTTTAATATCAATGTTTTCAATATTGAATGAAAATTATTAGATTATGACTATCAGAAACTCAAAATTCAAGCAATATACACCACCATGTAATGGTCAAATGTAAAGAAAGAATCTTGAGGAATCTAGAGGGCCAGTGACCAGGAGGGTGCATTATAGAAAATAAATATATCATTGACATCTAAAAAATGGAAGCCATGATTAAAGAAAAGACATCTGCATGCACCATAACAATAGGGAGGAAATTATTTATGTTAATCCAGAGCTGCACATCTACAACATGTTTACTAAATTAGAGATTTTTAGATATTTGGAAAAACGAAAGCTCAGACAATTTGTTAACAACAGGCATGAATTATAAAGCTAACTGAGAATGATACAAGAGGGAAACTTGAATGTACAGATGTCAATAAAGAAGTACCAGAAGTGGTTATAAAGAGCAATTGTAAGAGTTCTCATATTTTTATTCTGATGATTTAATCTCAAAAACAATGAACTGTCCACAGCAAAAACAATAACACCACAAGTTAACATTTTTAATATGTGAGGAAATGAATGGTACGACAACAATCTCAAAGGGTGAGGAAGGCAGGTGAATACAATGATACTCCTGCAAACTGATCACATTTTTCAAGTGAGAACGTGAATTATGAAGCGTGGAATGTTAGATGTGAAGTGAGAGTGGGGATGCAGGGAGCAGTGCATGTGAAGTGTCAAGTCAGAGTTCTGAAGAGCAAAACAGTGCAGTTTTACTCTGAATAGATGTTTATAGGCTTACATTTCATATCATTAACCCTGAAAAACAATTTACATTTAATCAATTAGGACTCTTTGATTCACAAGATAGAATACAACTACCTCATAATATTTCCAAGACTATAAATCTTAACAGAAACTATCAAACACATCTTTCTCTTGTGGGTTAATATTAATATTAACAAATTAATATACCAAAAAACAAATAAAAATTTTAAAACAAGTTCAACCAAAAGAAAAACCCTGAAAAATCAATCTGCTTTCCAGAGAGGACAAGGAATTAACAAAATAGTAATGGCCTAACAAACAAAGAAACAAAAATATGGGCAGCAAATGGTTATGGTGAAAAAACGAATTACTTGACATAATTAATAATCCAAATATGTATATATGTATTTGTAGTAAGTAAATTAATATAACAATTAGTGATAGATGTAAAAGGAATTAGATAAGTAAATAGTCATAGATTTTCACAGAACTTTCTCCAAAATCAGAGGAGAAAAAAATAGCAGTCAGGAAATGTAAGCATTTCTCAAGCAACATTACCCAATTGACACACTGAATGTCATGCACTAAACCTGTGGGATACATATTATTTTAAATTAATTTATAAGGACTTATTACATAGCTATATCTAACAAAAAAAGATAGAAATTAGAATGGTCATTGATTATGTAGCACTACCACTATCAGTTCGGTCCAGTTGATGCCAAATTATGATAATGCCATGGAGGTGAGAAGTAGAATGATGGTCCACAGAATTTCAATGGCTGATTTTTGAGAAATAGATGAGCAAGATTTAACTTGTCTATCAGTGTTGCATGATGGCTCATGTATTACTACAATGCTAGGAGCTAGTATCTGAAAAAGGGGAAAAAAAGATTCAAACATCTAATAATATTAATAACAGAATGTGTGAAATATAAATATAGGAATATTCAAAAAATAAATGGAATAAGAAAAAACAGTATATTCGAAATTAGGGGATAGAGCTATACTGTTATTCAGCAATGATTAATCAATCTACTATGCCAAGAATAGCAAATTTAAAAGAAATTTGGTCATATTCATGTTCAAAATTTTTTTAAAAATCCATTCTAAAGAACAATCAATATTGTTTAATAACAAGCTGCCTACAACTGGAAAAAGTTAATATCACAATGATTAAAATGTAGTCATCAATTGCTAATGTAAATGATGAAAAAATTAAAACGAATCATAAACTTCTGCAGTCTGAGTTTGATCAATCTTGCAATCAAGATACATTCATATTAGTGTGGATTGAAGTAGGATTGTTGAAAACAATGAAGAAGGGTCATCACTGGAAAGCATGGGTTGATGACAGAAATGCCACTACCAGAGATGACATCAGAGAAATTTGAAAAACCCACGGCATACTCATTGCCACTGTCTTTCACAATAAAACTGATGACTACACACATTAACATAGTTTGATAAAATACATCGGAATCAAATATACTACATTTTAAAAAGACATAATAGAGAAGCTAAACATCAGTCAGACAAAAGGCACCAGCTCTGCGCTCCCTTTGTTAGACCAGAAATTCAAGAGATAAAGAGGGCAACTTTTGGAAACCAGGTGTTAGAATTGCAGTCCCAATATCCTAGCACTCATGGTTCAGACATCCCCTTCTGATTTTCACACATGAAGTGATTTCGGAGCTTGCTCTAGCTTCACTGTGTCTGCCTGAAGGCTTTCCCCTTTCCCCACCAGGAGCAGTAGGATGACCTCCACTTCACCCTAGAACCATGACCCACCAACATGCAGCAATTTCCCCAGACTACTGCCCCAAAGCGGGTCATAATCCCATGGCCCAAGGAGAACTTCCTAAAAACAGCCCCAATAGCTCACCCTGGTGCTTCCCTCCCTGTTCACACATTCACCAGCTGTACCCCTTCCCTGTCAGGATGAGATGGACATCAGCCACCTTACGCCCACTTGCCTAGTGTCATGCATGACCCACCAGCACGGTGCAATAAAAGACAATTAGACACACACTTCCCAAAATCAGCCTACCAAGCTGTGTGATGGTGAGTCGGTAGGGTGGCCAAGAGCAGTCACAGGGGAGAACGCAGACCCAGCGAGTCCCAAACCCACTTGGCCAGTCTGATCCCCCTTCCCTAGGAGACAGTGTTCACAGCCCCTACTAAGCAGGATACCCTAAAAGCCCTTTAAAAACCTTTGAAAATGCAGCCAGGTTGGGGCTTTGTTAGCTACTTTAAATTCCTAGATTCCAACCATCACACATCTGGTTTAACATGACATAAATTTTTAACATAACAAAGCAGGGAAAAATCACTAGGTTTTAAAAAGTAGCAGCTTCGGCATTAGGAACAGGTTCTACAAGTTTGGCCTGGACACACAATCCTAGGGAATAAGGCTGCTCAAAGCTCACATATATCAAGGAATTTAGAAGTGGGCTCAGGCTCAGGGCACTGCAGGAGCGATGTAGACTCCCCACCCACATGCTTGCTCACAGGGAACACTTCCCCCATGCCACTCAAATTACATCTCCTTCTCTGACAGGAGCCCCATCCCCCTACCAAAGCAGACCAACTCAGGGAATTTAGAAGCAGGACTCGGAATCAGGACAGTCAGGGAGCAAATTAGACTTCCCACCCACATTCTTACCCACATGGAATACAGTGGATTCGTGTTGAGGTGTTCCATTTCTCATTGAAATTTCTCAGCGAAATTCCATCTACAGGTTTGGCTGGAGAGTTCTGCCCCCCTACCTAAATCAACTAAGCCAAGGACTTTAGAAGTGGAACCCAGACTCAGGGCACTGTGGGAGTGTCCAGACTTTCCACCCAGATTCTCACCCATAGGGAACACAGTAGAACCAGGCTGAGAATCCCCCTCCCTTCCCTATGCCAGCAAATGCCCCTCCCTTGTTGCTGCATGCACCCCACCACCTACCTAAGCAGGCTAATCATGGAATACAGAAGTACGACCTAAACTCAGGGTATGATGGGAGTCTGTCCCAAGGGCGAGAACTGACTCTCCAATTATATAACCCCATCTTTCTAGGGACAGACCAGCCCCAAGTAAAACAGAAGTGCAACTCAGAGTCCCATCACTGCTCGCTGCAGATAGTTATTAGATTTACTCTTATTAGCTTCTGAGAAAGAATACCCAGGGCTCCTTTCCCTGCCACAGGAATTGGGACTCAGCATATCAAGGTTACTCAGCAAACTTCCCTGCTCCGGGTGAGGTAGCCAGATACGACAGGGATCCACTGGTTCTACCCAAACCACCTTCTTATCAGAAGTCCCCCCTCCCTGGGGCACCCATTACAATAGCCTATATCTACCTGGGGTCTGTATGTAAGGAATGGAGAATTCTAAGTTGTTCAGCAAGCTACTATAAAGGGGCCTTCTGTTATAAACACAATTAAAGGACTACACTCTCCCTTCCACAATTTTCAGGTTCAATAAGGGACTGGTAGATTTAACCAGACCCACAACCACCCTGCCTGCACTGCCCTGGAATAGATAACCACAGCTGTGTAGAGAGAGCGTCAATGCCAGTGAAATAGAGACGCAGCTCACACCTGCAGCACAGTTGGCTCCAGATAGTCATTAGAATCATTCTTACTAGCCTCTGAGAATGAAAACACAGGGCTCCTTGACTCACGGAAAAATGGCACCAAGCTCCACCAAAATCACACTCAGACAACAACCCAAATCAGCAGCCAGTATAAGAAAGCAAGAGAAACAAAATGCAATGTCTGAGGAGGACCTGAACCTAGAGATTTACATAGAAGAAGCAGATTTTGAACTGCCATAGAAAGAAATCTTCAGAATGCGGCTTAGAGTCAAACAGGATATGAGGAAATCAATGCAGAAAAGGGCTGAAATATTAGGGAGGATATGTTCCACAAACTGAAGGGAAATACAAGGTCACGGATGATGGGGAACAAAGAAGATGGTAAAACACCCCACTAACAAGCTAGAAGAGGGGAGACCTGTATCAGCGACCTCAAAGATACCCAAGCAGCATTAAACGAGCATGAAAGACAATTGAACAAGATAATTAAACCTGAGCACAATGAGCAATGTTATGAGGAGAAACAATTTTGAATAATTGAGATACCAGAGCAAGATGCAACAAAGAAATCAACAGCCAAAACAGTGCGGGAATTCCTGAAGGAAAACTTTCCCAATATAATAAAGGAGGATCTGACAATCATCCAGGAAGTAGAGGACACCAATTATACTGAATCCCAAGAAGAACACACCGAAGCATATAGTAGTCAAATTATCCAACTTTGAGGAAAAGTAGAAAATCATAAGATCAACAACAACAACAAAACCCTACACTGTTATCTATAAAGGTAATCAGATAAGAAAATGATCAGACTTATCAGTAGAAACCATGACGAAGAGGAGGGAATGGAATAGCATCTCCCAAGAGTTGAAGAAGAATAACTGCAATCAGAGAATCCTCTATCCAACCATACTCTCTATCAAAATATAAGTGCAGGTAAATTTTTCTCAGATAAGCAAACATCTAGAGACTACATGAAAAAGAATCCAGCACTATAAAAATCACTCTCCTATTCACTTTAAACAGAAGACCAACATCCACAGAACGCAAACACGAGTCTTCCACGCGTTTAACACCATCTAGAAGTCTCCTACTGAGAGCAATGTCCAAGACCTCTTTGACCCAATGGACAAAATAAGGCAAGAACAAATCCCCCGCTCATACACAACACACGGCTAAGGAGGGAGATGAGAAAATAACTAACACAAAGGTACAAAAGGATAGGAAAAAATCCACAGATGGATGTAATTACTCTGAATGCCGATGGTCTGAACCCACCTATTCAAAGACAACGTCTAGCAGACTAGATTAGGAAACAAAATTCATCAATCTGTTGTCTACAGATTTAAATATGGGGACTATATAGTGTTTAAGGGATCAGTAAACCAGTGAACATAATAAAAGTATACTTGGCCAATGGGAGATCTGCAAAATTCGTTAACCGAATTATTGAAAACGTGAAAAAAGAAATTACAAGTTCGACCATCATAGTAAGAGATTTCAATATGCCACTCTCTAGAACAGGGGTTCTCAACCTTCCTAATGCTGTGATCCTTTAATACAGTTCCTCATTTTGTGGTGACCCCCCAACCATAAAATTCTTTTCATAGCTACTTCATAACTGCAATTTTGCTACTCTTATGAATCAGGTGACCCTTGTGAAAGGGTCATTCGAGCCCCAAAGGTGCCGCGACCCACAGGTTGAGAACCGCTGCTCTAGAAAGACAGATCAGCAGGTGAGAGGCTTAACAAAGAGGATCCAGAACTAAACACTACAAGCAGACAAATCAAGCTGATAGATATATTCAGAGCTCTCCACCCAACTGCCAAAAAAAAAAAGCATACTTTTTTCCAGTGCACATGACTCATATTTGAACATAGACCTTATGCTGGGACATGTGTTAGACAGGGTTCTCTAGAGAAACAAAACCATGACATATATATCATGAAGGAATATAACAGCAAATTAGTCCACACAACAGTATGGAGGGCTCAGTTCAACTCACTTCTGTGGAACAATTAATATACTGGAAGTCCTTCAACTCAAGAGGGTAGATGGGTCCAAGGTCAAGGAAGCAGACAGCTGAGACTTCCATAGGGCAATGCCGCAGTCCGGCCACAGGCAGCAAACAGCAGGGATGGTCATCAACAGTGAGCAAGATGACAGGATCCAACAGTCCCCAGCTCAAACGATGTATACATTAGCAGCATGGGGAACCAAGTCTCAAAGGAACCTCAAAATCTAGCAACATGATCCATGGGTTGGCAGTCCCACAGGTAGTATAGCTCACAATTTGAGGCAGAGAACTCAGCAGCTGCACACTGCTTCGATAACCAGAGGGCAAGAGAAAGAGAAGCGGGGCTTGCTGAGCCATTTATCTCTTTGCCTTCCAATCAAACTGTGACCTTATTAACCCCACATATTCCTATTGGCCAGGTAGACACAATAAACCTACCTATAACAGTCTACCCCATGCCAACATAGCACTTGTACACAATTCTTTACCCATATATAATTTCCAAACATTAAAATAATCACACTTATACCTAACATCAAACATTTATCATACATATAAATGAAAACACACTGAATCTAATTGCACCTGGTACATCATACATGAACAAAGGAAAGATATTCAATAAGCACATATATAAAAGTTAAACTGACAAAGTAGCCAGGGGCATTCTCAGGTGTCAGTTCAGTGAAATCCGTGCTGCGCTTCCAGGTGGGAGAGTTCCATCCTTTGGGACTAGGACCTCCAATCATGAAGCACATAGGGTTGCTGGGACAGGAAGTAAAAATGCTGGAAGTGGGTCATGAGGAGTAATAGTGAGTGGTGCCACGCCAGCTTCCACCCCTTGGTTCCTGGACCCATGAATTCTGGCTATTGGAGACACAGCACTATATATTGCCCACTGGTTTAGAGGATATACAGCCTCCTGGAGGACATTGCCCCAGCCACACAAGTTGTTGCCACCTAATTGGCACTGTAATTGTGTCTTTAAGAGGCCATTCCATCATTCTATAAAGCCAGCTGCTTGAGGACGATGAGGAACATGATATGACCAGTTAATTCCATGGGCATTGGCACATTGCTGCACTTCATTTGCTGTGAAGTGAGTTTCTTGATCTGAAGCAATGCTATATGGGATGCCATGACAAGGGATAAGACATTCTGTAAGTCCACAAGTGGTAGGTTTGGCAGAAGTTATAAGATGAAAATAGTCCTTCTAAAAATGGGACCCAACAAGAATACCTCTTCTCCCCACTGTTTTCAATATCATCCTGAGGTCTTAACTAGTAATATAAGTCAAAGGAAGGATATTAAAGGTATATGTCTGAGGAAAGAAGAGGTGAAATGATCGTTATTTGCAGATCACATGATTTTTATATAGAGAGAACCCCAAAGGCTCCACAATAGGATTTCTGGAAGCAATAGAGGAATATGATAGAGTGACAGGATACAAGATCAACAAGCAGAATCAATTAGATGGCTATACACCACTGAGGGGATTACAGAAAAAGAGATCAAGAAGGTAGTACCTTTCACAATAGCCAATCATACACTAAAATATCTAGGGATTATACCTAACAACAACAACAAAAAACCAAAAACAAATCTGTATGAGGAAAACTACAGACATTATTACCAGAAACCAAAAGGGGCCTTCACAAATGGAAGAATTTCCCATGCTCATGGATCGGAAGACTCAATATTGTAAAGATGTCAATTCTCCCTAAGACGCTGCATAAATTCAATGCAATCCCGATACAAATTCCAGCATTGTTTTTAAAGAAATGCAAAAACTGACTACTAACTTCATATGGAAAAGAAAGAAGCCCAGAATTGGCAGGCACTCCTGAAGAGGGGAAAAAAAACTGGGCAGTCTTATACTACCTTACATTATAACTTATTATACAGCCACAATTGCCCAAACAACATGATATTGTTATAATGACAGACACTTGGACCAGTGGGTAAGAACAGAAAATCCAGAAATTAAAACAGGAGCATAGGGACATCTGATCTTTGACAAAGGCCCCAAAAATATCAAATGGGAATCAGATGCCCTGTTAAACAAATGGTGCTAGAAGAACTGGATATCAGCCTGCAGAAGATTGAAACAAGGCCCTTACCTCACGCCATATACAAGAACAAATTTAAGGTGGATCAGAGACCTTGAGGTAAAACCCAGAACTATCAGGACCATCAATGAGAAAATTGAGAAAAGCTAAGAATATTCGTGCAGCCAATACATGGGCTATCAGACATAAGGAAGGATGCACACCCTGAGGAAGATAAAATAGACATGTGGGACCTATTAAAGATAAAACACTTGTGTACATGGAAAGATGTCATCAAGCAAATAATAAGAGAGCACACACACACACACTGCAAAAAGATACTTAGTAGTGGCATACAGAAACCTGCAAGCTCACAAGGAAAAACACATAGGCCACTGATCAGGTGGGCAAAAGACTCGAATAGAAGATTCTCAAAGAAAGAATTTCGAATAGCCAATAAATTTATAAAAAATTATCCTGATCATTACCCATCTGGCAAATGTGAATCAAAATAACTATGAGATACCAGTTAACACCCACAAAAATACCCCAATTAAAAACAAAACAAAACAGAAAGCAACAAATGTTTGAGTGGGTGTGGTGAGACAGGAATGCTCATTCAGGGATAGTGGTCTTGTAGATATGTGAAGACACTGTGGAGATCCATTTGGCAATATTAAAAACAGATGGAAATTGAGCTACCATATGACCCAGCAATTCCAATACTGGGCATATACCCAGAAGAAATATGAAACAGATCACGATCAGACATTTGCTCTCCAATGCTCACTGCGGCACAGTTTATAATCTCAAAAAATTAGAAACACTCTAAATTTCCATCAATAGATGAATGGATAAAAAAAAAAACACCCCTCTGTTATATACACACAACGGAAAGTATGCATCCCTAAAAATAGTGATGAAACACCTCATCTCATTGAAAGTGTTGGAGGAAATTAGCCAAGAACAAAAGGTCAAGTACAACCTGAGTTCACTGCTGTAAATTCAAACAGCAGAACAGGCATAAGGGAAAATGCACACAACATACAATTCCCGGTCTGAGGACCAGATAGTCTGGCATGAGCCAGACCAAACCCATACATCATCAAAAACACTGTAGATAGCACCTTTGCTGAAAGGCATATTTCACTTACCTCTCATATAGTATAACTTTAAGGCCCACCATGGGGAGGAGGAAGAAAAACGAGGGCAAGGAGGGGTCAGGGCACTAACCAAACCAAGGGGTGGGTATTGTTTATATCTCTACAGGAAAGAGAGAGCAAGGGTAGACCTCATTCAGTGTGCTGATTATTGAGGGCAATGTTCCTGCTTGGAGCAGCCTATTCCCATATCTGACTGCAGGACTGGCCTCAGCCTGACACGGTGTCCTCTTCTTAGGTGACAGCGCTGCAGAGGACAGCCCTAAAGATAAAGCTCAGGGAGAACAGCCAGTCTGACCCTCCCACATGGGGGAAAATCAAAAGGGGAGCGCAACAGACCAGTGGTGGGAGCGAACCCACTAAGTACCCAGAGAATTTCTATCATAGTCTTCCGACTCACTGGCAGCACTTGGAAGCCCATCTGAACTGGATGGGTATTTACTCCCAAGTGGTCCACACTGAATGTCTAAAGGTATGACGGGGTGGGAGGTGGGAGGGTGGGTGTAGGTGACCACTCCATCCCTGACTACAGGAATAGCAATGTGGAATTTCAGGATGCTCGCCTTTTGGACACAAATGCTGAAGACTAAAAGGTTCTATGTATTGTTAGATTAGATAAGTGAGATGGGTATGGATCCCTGAAAGAAATGGGGATTGGACTGATAGGTTATAAAATGTCCTGCTCCCTATTTAACAGAGAGATATTCATCCTCTTAGACTTGTGACTATCTGTATGTTTGGATTTGGGTGTTTTTTAGGCACCTATGTATACATGATAGGTGAGATAGGCAATCTTACGGAGACAGTGAATGGATTCACTGTTCCTGGGAGGCATGGGAGTGGAAAAGCAGGGGTGAGCCAATAATGACAGGTCCAGGGCAACAGTAAGAGTTCTAATCAATCAAATTGTATCCTAGAAGAATTACTGAGAAGTGAATGATGGGTAAACTTGATACTGGGGCAGGAGGAAAAGAAGAAAAGAGAAAGAGGAAAGAAGAAAAAATATATGTAGCTATATGTGTATTTGTCTATATATGCTTATATATGCAAATGCAACAAGGAAGTAGATGGATGTTGGGGCTGTACTTCAATCATACCTCAGTAAAAGAACTGTTTGTTCTAATAATGTGGCATTGTATGATACTCACATTCCTGACACAATTGCTTAGACAAAATGGGTGCATAAGCAAATATAATGAAGAAAGCTGATGGTGCCTGGCTATTAAAAGTTATAGCATCTGGGGTATTAAAGGCTTGTAGATAAACACACAGCCAATTAGCAGGGAAGTAACAAAGCCCACATGGAAGAAGCACACCAGCCTGTGTGATCATGAGGTCTTGATGGGAAAAAGTATTCAAAATTCAAAACCAAGCAACCAAATCAGTGTAGAGGGGTGTGGATGTAGTGAAGACCCAATATGCACCTACCGCATGATAATTGGACAGTCCTTCTCAGAAGAGCCACATAAAATGATAAATCCATGGTGCAGTATAGCCCTGATGAATCACATAAATATCCACTAGTTCTTTATTATTTCTTCCCCTTAGTATTATGGTTTTTATTTTTTTTACCTCATTAATCATGCCAGGTTTGCATAGGTTCATTTGTATATTTAAGAATAACTAGAACAATGGAAAGCCAAGATAGACAACCCTTCAGAAACAGTAACAGGAATAATGGTTTGCTGAGGGTATGGCAAAAGATGGGGAGGGGCAGGGGAGACTAGGGCTGTTAGCATTGATGACTGTATAACCCCCACTCGATAGGAGCGAAGAATAGAATCAAATGTGAATGGATATATTGGATATGTAAGATATGGCAAAAAAATTTTTTAAAGGAATTCCTGGGGTAGGGATAGGGTTGAAATGGCAAGAGAGGGGTTGAAGGAAAGCATATATCAAGGAGTCCAAGAAGAAAGTAAATGTTTTGAAACTGTGATAGCAATTATACAACACTACTTGATGTGATTGAATTATGGAATGTTCTTTCTATAGGAACTCCCAATAAAATGGTTAAAAAAAGAAAAAGAAATTGAATGACACTGAATTGGGTAAATCTGCTGCATAATATCTCGTTGTTGTTATCTAATCACTTCAGACTCATCACGAGCCTATGTACAACAGAACAAAGCATTGTATGGTCCTGTGTCAACCTTAAATTTAGTATTACATTTAAGCATATTGTTACAGCCACTGAGTCAATCCATCTCTGACAGTTTTATTCTTCTTTACAGACCTCTACTTTTACCAAGCAAATGTCATTTTCTAGGGAATAGGCTCTCCTGACAGAATGACCAAAGTACATTCCATAAAGTCTCTCCAACCTTGCTTCTAAGAGAATTTGGGTTGTACTTCTTTGAAAAGAGATTTATTTGTTTTTCTGGCAGTCCACAATACTTTCAAGTTTCTTTGCCAATGCCGTAATTCAAATGCATTGATTTTCCTGTGGTCTTCCTTCTTCATTACGCATCTTGGTCTTCTTTTTTTCTCTAGCTGACTATTTACATTTCCAAACAGCATGTACTTCCCCAGAAACTGCTCCTTTCTGATAATAAGTCCAAAATGTCAGAGACAAAATTCATCATCTGGCCATACTGAGTCAGGGATAGATGCACTCAATGACAGTTAATGACACAGCACTGTAATTCACAGGCTTTGATTCTTCTTTGTTTTATATGCATAAGACATGATTGAAAATATCACAGTTTGGGTCAAGCACAGCTAAATGGTCAAAGTGTTATATTTGATTTTAAAACTTAAAGAGATATTTTTCAGCAGATTTGCCCAATGCAATGGGTCATTTGATTTCTGACTATTGCTTCCATGGGTGTTGACTGGGTTTCAAGAAAGATGAAACCCTTGATAACTTCAGTCATCTCCCTGTGTGGTACTGTTGCTTTGGGACCCAGTTGCAAGAATTTTTGTTTGATTTTTTAAGGAGTAATCCATACTGAAGACTGTAGTCTTTGATTTTCATTAATAACTTTTTCACGTGCTCTTTGTTTTCAGGAGGAATTATTTATCAACTAAATAGAGCAGTTTTAAAATGAGTCTTCCTCCAAGATTGGTGTTGCATTCTTCTTCATGTCACCGAGGATGATTTGAAGTTTCCTGACATGCAGAGTAAGTATGATGGATGGATACAGCCCTAACACTCATCTTCCCTAAATGTGAGCCTTGTGATAGCCCCGTGTCCTGTGATAATGACAGTGTATGAGACAGGGTTCTCTAGAGAAACAAAATCAGGGCATTTATGATTATATATATATATATAATATGTTTTATATGCAATATATATACTGTAATATATGAAATTTATTATATATATGGATAGATGATATGGATACTGTAGATATCTATTAAGGCATATAACAGTTCATTAGTCCACACAGCAGTACAGAGGGCTCAGTTCAACTCACTTCTGTGAAACAGTTAATATACTGGTAGTCCTTCAATTCAAAAGGGCTGCTGGGTCCAAGGTCAAGGAAGCAGACAGCTGAGTCTTCTTTTGAGTAATGTAGGCAGTCCAGCCATAGGCAGCAAACAGCAGGGTGGGTCACCAACAGTCAGCCTGATTACAGGATCCGACAGTCCCCAGCTCAAGCAGTGTATACACCAGCAGTGTGGCGAAGGCAGCTGCACACTGGTCTGATCAGCAGAGAGCAAGAGGGCTTGTCGAGCACAGGCAGGGCTTGCTGAGCGATTTATCTCTTTGCCCTCCAATCAAACTGCGACCTTATTAATCTCACATGTTCCTATTGGCCAGGTTGGCACAATAAACCTACCTATTACAGACACGTTTCAAAGGAGCATAATTAAGTGTTCAGTAATCCCCATTCTTCTCAATCTTATCTACAATTTGTCGTGATCCACAGTCAAATGTTTTTGTATAGTTAATAAAACCAGGCATATATCTTTCTAGTATTCTCTGTGTTTAGCCCAAATCCATCAGATATCAGTATTTATATCCTCATCTCACATTCTCTTCTGGATCTATTTCACATGAAGTCAACTGCCTTTAGATGTTAATACTGAAACTACGTTCCCAATATCAGATGGATCTTGGCTGAAAGCAGACTATACCAGAAAGGTAGCTACTTATATTTTATGGACTATGCAGAACACTCCGTTGTGTGGACCATAAGACACCATGAATAGCCTCAAGAGGAAAGGGACTTTCTGGACACTTCACTGTGTTCATGTAGAACCTTTAATGGATCTAAGGACAGTTGTCGGAAGAAAATATGGGAATAAATACTACATGGTTTAAAATCAACAAAACCGTGTTTCCGAGTTGTATGCTCTTACCATACGTAATCAACTGTATGCTGAGCAGATACTGAGTGAAGCTGGGTACTAGGAAGAAGAACACATCATTCTGAATCAGAGGAAGGACTATGAATAAACTGCAATATGCAGATGACACAGCATTACTTGCTGAAAGTGAGTGCTTGAATAGAAGAAAATAAAGCTTAGAAGAAGTACAGCCAGAATGTTCCTTAGAGGTAAGGACGGTGAGACTTCTCCTCGCGTACTTCAAAAGCCATGTTATCAGAAGAGGCCAATCTCCAGAGAAAGACATCATGCTTAGTAAACAGAGGTGCAGTGAAAGGGAGGATAACTTTCAACAAGTTGGTTTGACATTGCCACAGGAACACAGGGCTCCAATACAACAACAATTGGAAGGTTGGCTCACAACCATTTCATTCTGCTACGAGGATCCAGAGAGTCACTATGAATCAGCATTGCTCAAAGGCACCTACAATCTGCAGAAGAGGTAATAGTTACCAGGATCTCCACTCTCTCTGGGTGGTGTCAAAAGGTTAAGTGCAATTCAGCGATTCCAATCTACCACCTGCTTTGTCCTTTACTAAACATTATATTCTTATCCTGTGATCGGTCCCTGTTCTGATCTGTCCAGTGGAAGCATGACAAAGTGTCACCATCTTCCGTCTTAGAAATAGTTCTTTCAAAACTGATCTATTTGTTCCTTGGGTTGTCTCTGGTATGTTCAATATCTTCACTAACACTACACTTCCAGTGTTTCAATTCTTCCTCTCTCTCTTTTTGCATTATCTAGCTTCATAATAAGAAAGCAAAGAAGGGTAAGAATGACACACAGTCCTTAAAAAATAAATCTCATTTTCTCTTAGCAGATTTTGCTGTATTATTTAAGAAGTATATGTTGATGTTTGGACATATTGAATTTTAAATTGATTTATATGCCTTTTAACTAAATTGCTTGAGTGCTTGTATCTCTGTTGTATCTCTATGCATGTATGAGTAACATTCACTATAAATATGTAGACTATTGAGGAAAGGCATGCTTTAGCACTACAGAAGCAAGGCAATTCAAACTCCAATATTTTTGTTCATTGGTATGGATGCCCTTCATTTTAATGAGTTAATGGGCGCATTTAAATATGCACGGTTGGCACTCAGAAGTTTTTTTCTTGCCCAATTTAGCAACATAAGTGGCAAAGTAGCATAATTAGAAACTTTTCAAGTATGTGTGTGGAAATCCTCTTATTAGAGAATAAATTACATATACAGATTACTTGTAGTTTTTCCCCAGTTCACTCTAAAAGTCAAGTCAGCTGTTAAAGCATGAAGAGAAAAGGACACTATTTATGATTTAACTAAATTGCTCCAAGAGATCTGGGTCCGAGATATGAGCTGAGATCACCTTCAATTATGTAAACCTTTAACTTCAGCTAGCATTTATTAGAGCACAAAGTTTCCCATATAATCTTTATGTGAAATATAAGCATATGAATCCAAATGCTTAAGTGTTCTTCATATGTAAAAAGGTGAATGTATGTATCTTTAGAGAAACTATTCTTTTTTATAGATGATGGGCAATTAGACATACATGAAAGAACAAACTGTGTCAGGCAGCCTCCACAATGATCCTTAACGATCTCTGCTCCTGAGAGCAATATCAAGTGTGCTCCCTGCACCTTGCATGTGACTTGGGTTTAGACTTCCTCTGAGTTAGGATGATGGTGATTGAGTGCCATGCAAGATTAGTGCTTAAAAAACTGTGGCTTCTATCTATCATTCTTTGCCTCATTACCAATCTTTCTAAGAAAGGGAAACAGAAACTGGTACATTACAAAAAACTGATGGCTCTGCTAACAGCTAACAAGGATCTGAAACTTGTGAAATTTTCCTCAGTCAAGCAGCTCTGGTCCACACCTTGATTGTGCACTTGTGAAGAGACTATGAGTTTGTTGTGATGCAATAGATAATCATTACCAAAAAATAATGGATTAAAATTTCTTCTTATGGTGTTTAATCAATATTGTTCTTAGTCATTAATTGTATCTGCTAAAGTAGCATTCAGTCCTAAATATCACAATATTATTTGATTGCTATACCATTATTTGCTATAGCATATCATGAGGGAATATGTCCAGGCTTGGTATTTAGAAACAATGTAAAAGGGCTTGCTTACACTGAAAAATAAAAACTCTCTCTCCTTTCCATTTCTGTTAATTGCTCCCTTGGTAGAGAATGAAATTAAAATAGTTTTGCATGAATTTGCTTTAAAAAAATATGGGCATATTCAGAGTCATAGTGGCATTGTGGATTGAACCCACTAGCTGTTCCACAAGAGAAAGATGAGGCTTTCTACTCCCATGACATTTACAGCCTGAGAAACCCAACGAGACAGTTCTACGGTGACCTAGTGGCTCATTGTGTTAGGTTGGGTTCTTAAGGGAACCCAAACTAGTCAGTCTCTCTCTCTCTCTCTCTCACACACACACACACACACACACACACACACACACACACACGAAGGTTATATATACAGTTTGTGTATAAATGTATATATATTTATTTATATCAAGGAATGGTTCACACAGTTGTAGAAGTAGGTGAAATAGAGTCCAGTATGCATTCCTGGGTCAGATGTTAACCTGGAGGCTTTTCCACTTAGCTGCTGGGTTTATAAACGGGAGCAGTAAGACCACAGGCTTTTGGAAGCTCTGTGAATGAATCTAAGGCAGCCTTGTGACTGTAGTGTCAAATGAATCAAGGGCAACAAGCAAGATATTCAAATTATATCAGGGCTGTGACCTAAGTAAGGATGCATTTGTCTAATCCTCATAAAACTGTTTTACTGCCTGCTGCAAATCCCGTCAGGGAGTTGATAACATATCAGATAACATTATGCGGGCTTACCAGGCCCGGATTGCCAAACCACTGAGGTTCTTGTCCAAGTCAAACTGACACAAGCCCAACTGTCATAGTCACTCTCAGTTGAAATCAAATTGATAGAATTGAGTTTGAGGGGTTGGAATTAACTCAGTGGCAAATACTGGGTTGCTTTTATACCCATGGATATAATCCCATTTGGGAACTTTTTTCCTTCTTATGTTAGTGTAGCCTGTGTCTTACACCAATCTACTGTGAGATATAGAAGAGATTAAACACATCAGTAACCCAGTCACCATTAGGGAAGCGACATACCAAGCTAGATGAAGATTGTTCTGGAAAAAAAGCTTTAAAAAAGTGAGAAGAGCCTTTCTCCAGGACCAAGAGGGTAAAAGTCCTCTTACAGTTGATGCCATGGATTCAGACTTTTAACTGGGCAAATTATGAGGAAATATGTTTCTGTTTGTTAAAGCCACAAATGTGTGGTATTGTTGATATAGCAGTCTTAGAAATCCATAACTGGATAGTATGCTGAACACATACTAGTAGAAAGAATGCTAATATAACTCATTAATCTCATAACAAAATAGACCATAAATTAAAGGTATTAGTTGAGATTAGAAAGTTTACTTCACACTTATCAGAGATTCTATTTTAAATTATGTACATCTACACTGAACCAAATAGAAAGAAAAATGAAGTAAAAGAGTTGAACAGAAGATTTCCAAGGGAGGTCCAAGAAAATAAACTTAAGTTTAATGAAATGCATGGATACCTTATAATTGTTCATTTTTGTGTGAACTTTACTGGGCCCGGAAACAACGTAGTTCCGCAGTTGAGGCGTCCTCTATGACGTGCCTTAACATAACATAACAGTTCCATGTTGGGATTGACTGTGCTCAGCCAAGCAGTTGTGGGAATAGTCGAAACAAACAAAC
The DNA here is from genome assembly GCF_000313985.2 of Echinops telfairi. Taxonomy (NCBI): domain Eukaryota; kingdom Metazoa; phylum Chordata; class Mammalia; order Afrosoricida; family Tenrecidae; genus Echinops; species Echinops telfairi. The sequence continues at coordinate 15,838,380 of NW_022109767.1, forward strand.
CCAACTTCATTACTATTGAGTTACAGTAACCCTATAAAGCAAGGTGTAATGAGCTGCCCCTGAGGTTGTCTAATACCGTACTGCTTTTTAAAAATAAATAGATTTATTGGTATATATTTCACATACCACATAAATTAACAATTCAATCATATTAAGAACATTTGTTCAATTTTCACCACAATCAATTTCAGAATATTGTCTTCTCTACTCATGTTGTTAGCTCCCCATTGCCCACCATCCTTCCTTGTCATGCCCCTGTCTAGTTACTGTGTCTCTAGACCTATTATCTTGGACTTCATATACAGAAAATTATACAAAACAAAACACAATCATACAAAATCATGCAAAGAAAAAAACACATAACAACAATGATGGCAATACTTCAATACAAGATAAAGCAAAAAATATTAAAAATGGAAACAACTTTAAAATGGATCAAATGGGATATCATATAATAAAGCATTACTTTCTAACCTATGATCAATTTTGTAATGATCTCTGTATGATAACAAGGCTGTCTTTGTTATCCACAACCCGAGATTATGGTCAAAGGGGACTCACTGGAAATGTAATCAATATAAGGATGCTGCAAATGGATTTGGGGCTTCCACCATCATCCATCGCCTTCTACAGATCAGGTGTTCACACCTTAAGTTGTGATGCTATTTCCTCATTTGAACATGTGTTTTATTATTGAAAGTCCTTGACTTACACAGGCTGGTGTGCTTCTTCCATGTGGATTTAGTGGATGCCTCACCTACATGGCTTCTTGTTTTACACAAGCTCTTAAGACCCCACATGCTATTCTTTCTGAAAGCCAGGCGCCATCCGGTTTCTCTACCACACTTTGCTATACGACCCATATATGCGGTTGATTCTATTTACATAGACAAAATTATAAGGGAAAGAGATGCACGGAGGGCTTCAGAGACACAGCCGAAGTGCCACATGAAACAGCTGAAAGGAATCAAGTGTGCCATGAAGAAAGCCTTCTTTCTTGCTATAACAGAGCTGGAAAAAACAAACCCAGTCTTATCATAAAAGTGGCTGAATCTAGTGAGTACACCAAGTAGATTCTCAACCTACAATGGAACCTAATCTTAAAGTAGAGGGATTCATTTGGAAGAAATAGGACCCTGAAACTTGGGTTGTGACACTTGGGAAGATGGGGACATTGAGCCCCTCAATTCCATTGAGTCACTGTCCCCACCCCTCCCATTTGAGATTTATCTACTATCAGTAAAATCATTATTCCTTCTACTCACACATAATCTTAACCCAATTGTGCATGATGATATGGCACCTACGCTGTCACTGTAGCAAATGAGGGCAGTACAGCAGTGAGGGGACAGGCAGAGTCTGGAAGTGCTCCATTAGCATCTACTGACTTGGTCCACTGAGGCTAAAGATGAGGACTAGAAGGGTTGGCTAATCTGACATTTCACGGATTGTGAAGGTACTGAGCTCCGGGAGGGTAGGGCTGGTGAGAGGATGTGAAGGAACCAAAGGGTCTGAAATGCAAGCGATGTGTACAAACTCTTAAGCTTGCTGCTGGTATCTATTTGACCTAGCAGGTGGCTCGAGTGGAGTCGAACAGAATGCCACCAAAGGAAAAGAAAGATGCGAACCCTGTGAACTGATATGCGTTGTTACAGTCTTGATGGATGACCTTCTACTGACTGGATTTCACATAGGAAGACAAGTACTCAGCGTTCCACTGGAATTAAGATTCTTCGGATCAAATATGATGTTTGTCCCAATAGAGTACTAGATTGAAAGGGAGGGGCATTTTAGAAACTGGATAGACAAAATAGGGAGAGACAACGGCATGAATTGGCTGACATACAAGTGTGTTTAGTTTCAAAATAAGTGGGACAAAGGAAGGTCCCCTTGTTTGAAAAGCATCCTCTTCTACTGATGGGTCTGGGGGAGAGAAGTGAGGGGAGGGTGATCAGATTTTATGATTTCAGCGTAATTGATTTTTAACAGGATTAAGGGGATTGTAAAAAATTACAAGGGATATAACTGAATATGAGGGGGTCACTTCTTCATATATGAAAGCGATGATACCTAGATGTGCTAGGAAGTAGTTGATGGAAAAGTGAAATTTCTTAATTTGACTCTTCTGTTCATGTATATGTGTTAAATGTTTAGTGGCACTGTGTGTGAAATACTACCGTTTCCCCAAAAATAAGACAGTGTCTTATATTAATTTTTGCTCCCAAAGATACGCTAGTTCTTACTTTCAGGGGATGTCTTATTTTTCCATGAAGAAGAATACTGTGCACATTTATTGTTTATTGTTTTATTAAAAGAGAT
>NW_022109767.1:15840904-15848567 GCF_000313985.2 Echinops telfairi
CAATCTATGGTACATTTACTCATTTATTCAATGACAGTCATGTCATCATCTTCTGGAACATCATCATAGCAATCCAAACCCTAATTTGGGGGGAGGTCTTATTTTCAGGGGATACCTTATATTTCTGCAAGAGGCAAAACTGTAAGTAGGTCTCATTTTCAGGCGATGTCCTACTTTCGGGGCAACAGCGTAGTAGATGAGATTGACCAGTTTTAGTTTTCATTCTCTTGGCTATAAGAAGCCAAGACAGAAGACATTCTTGAGGCCGTCAAAGAAGAAAAACAACAAGTAGCAGAGCAGGTTCAAGATCCCTCTCTACCTAGTGACAGAGGCAATAGAGGCCATACCACACCAAGACCAGAGGCTGAGGCAAGGAGGCTGGGAGAGAGATCAGAGAAGGAGGACAGAGATAATAAGACTGTGAGGTACAGCAGTGGCAGCCTTCCTGACCCAAAGAAGTGGAAGTGAAGTAGCCATATGTCCAAGAGGCTGAGGACCAGAAAGAGAAATGTGACTGCTAGCTGAGCGGAGGCTCTGCTATGGACCAAGGTCTGTAGTCTTACTGATCCTGGTGTGTGGTAATCTGTTTAATTCCCTTAGAGCAAAAAAACAAAAACTCACTGCCATCAAATCAATGTCAACTCATACTGACGTGTTAGGGAACTTATAGGACAGATTAAGGAAGCGCTCTGAGGTTCTAAGACTGTAACCCTTTATGGGAGAAGAAAGCTCATCTTTTCTCACCTCTGTCTCTTGGCAATTGGTCTTGCTTGGGCTTGTAAGGGGTTGGATTACCATTCTCAATTGGGAAGCCAGAGTAGTTTTGATGTGGCCTTTGCATCAGTCTTGCACTCAAGGGTGTCAATCATCCTGTTCTACTAACCAGCTTCTTTCTTTAGATGGGTTGGTGCTCCTCTCATAGTGTCACTGCTTTGCAACAGCCAGGGACCTTTCTGTTTCTTAGATACGATGAGAGGAATCAGCTAAAATCTAAACCTCTTCAGACCCTCCCCAAGCCGCCACAGACTTCCCCCTTTGCTGGGGACGGCTATCTTCTTTGCCTCCCACGAATTTCCATGCCCCACGGGTTTCCTAAAATTTTAATTTTACTTCCCATAGCCAACTCCTTCCAAATTTTTATTGTTTTGAAGGTTGATTTTGTAGAAGCCTGTGCAATTTTTTCATATTTTTTACTTATGTTTAGGAGTTTTGATAATAGTAATAAAATCAAACTTTTTTCATATGTAATATAACTAGCTAGTAATTTTTCTTTTGGCCTATTTGTAACATTTTATGTTTAGGAGAAATCTTTAAATATATTTTAGAAAGGAGCAAGTTATCTAAGTTACATTAATTCTCTTCTATTGTTCAAAAAATACGTTAGATACATATCCTGGAGTTGTAGTGAATTACTTAATATGACCCTTCTAACAGTAATATCTTTGTGATATTTTTAAAATTCTAGCATGTAGCCCTTACAATGGTTTATAATACCATTTTGGATGGAGTTATAGGTTATGCTAGTGATGAGGGTTTACATGGGATGCATTTTGAATTTCAAGCTTACTAGAAGGTGGGGCCCATGTCACTATATTTTATATCCTTAGGGGTTGGCCTGCAGAAGGCAAAGACCATACCTCCATCAAACCTAGTCTTCTTTTACGAGCTCCTCTTCCTGAAAGAACACGCGTAGTGGTGAGGAGGTCTGCTTTTGACTTTAGGGGATTTTTGCTTCTGGCTCTGGACTTGCCTCTGCCTGTTCTGGATTTAAGTTGCAATACTTGATTTCACCAGTTTCCAACTTGTTAACATCTCTCATAAAATTTACACTTGTGTGTTCTGTGTGGCCACTGCAACAAGTTACTGAGCCAGCAGAAAAAATAGACTGGCATGGGAGGACCAATTGGTGTTAGAATGTGGTAGAGAAGAACAAAGGCGGCCTCTGCTTTGTAGCAGTTGACCTTGAGAAAGCGAGGAGTTGGGTTCTCCTTCTCCTAAAGGACGCCGTAGGAGGACAGAGGTGGCCGCTCTACCATTTCTCAATATCTAACGAGTTAGATATTCCTATACCTGGTAGTTATAGCTTATTTCAATAAGTCCTGTAATATTTGATGTTTGTACACAGATTGCATTGAATGCATTAAAAATGATGTATCAATGTAGTCTGGTCAGCATGTAACTAACATGAATGTAAAACAGCAAAAACTGAAACCACACTGGAAATAAATAATTCACTTACATTATGTTCAGATTTGGTCTAAGGATTAATTGCAAATTGTTTCAACAAATCAATAAATAATATGTACCAAAACAGAGCATACCGCTGGATTAAAATGAATTTGCATAGGTCAGTGAAATTAGCAAGTGGGAGGATTGAAGGTTCATCATGAGTGACTTTAATACGACATCAATCAGGGCATCTTGTTCAGGGATAATGATCAGCCTTTGAGTTTAAGGTTTAAATGGGGGTGTGCAGCCCTGCATTGCATATTCATCTATCTTTAGTAGCAAAAGCCACTTTAAGTAGAAACACCTAGAAAAATGACAGTGAATAGTTCAGCACCTGAGAGAGAGGTTTATTTGACTTCAGTGAAAGAACGCAGGCTCAGAACAAAGGAAATGGCCTCAGAAAAGGCATGGCATTGATGCCGGTGGGTTGTCTGGAGTTCTTGACCCCACTGACTCCTGCAGCAGTGGGAATGGGGATTTTATAGGATTTTGGCTATAGTGAGGGTGTCAGATCAGATCATATATAGCACATTTAGACATATGCTATTTTTTTCCTGTAAATATGGCACAGACAATATGCCATGTAAAAGTGAAGAACTTCATAGATATAAAAATAGCATGACAATAAAATTATCTAAAGTTAATTGTAAATGTCTTTAACAAATATGGATAAGGTAATACATTCCACCACAAAGGAAGAATGTGGACTGATGTATTCACATTTAGAGTAAAGAAAGTGTCCTTTTATTTGAAAAATGAGGTCAGAGGATATTTATTTCAAATTTATAGGAGGGGCTTTACCTAAAACAGTTTTCTTTTAACCTAGTCAGAAGTAATCACGTTTTAGTTAGGTCATTTCAGATATGCAATACAAAGAGGATTTTTCATTTAACTTAGTGGACAAAAGCTTTATTATATTTTCTCTGCTTGTTTTTATTGTATTTTCATAGTCCGAAAGTTGCAACCTCACTGTCCTTCGGAAGACTGTGGGGATGTCAAAGGAGTATTTTCTCTCTTGCATTTCTTTTCTAACTTTCATGATGTCTGCATGAGAGGAGGAAAGAAGTGAATGGGAATGAAATAAGAATACATCAGGCGCAATGAAACCGGACGTATTATACCCGGAAAGACACTCAACACGATGAAAGACATCCCACAAGCCAAGGACAAAAACGACAACAACTATAACTGAAAACGTTGCCTGGAGCAAGAATCACAGTTTCTCCTAAATAAATAAGTTTTACCAAGAGTAAAACACTTGGAACACTATAAGTATAGGGATAATGTAGAGAAATATATGTAGAGAAATGTATATATTTTCATAATTTAAAAAAATACTACAATCTGTATTGATAACTAACCTTTTGTCTCCTGACAGCTCTGTATTACAATGACTTTTGCCCCACAAACTCTGTATAGCATAAAATGTCTATTGATTTTTTAAAACATCATACAACACAAATTTCCCAAATGATAAAACCTGGGTTATATCACTTTGGTAGCACAGAGTAAACAATATACTATTTTCCTTCTCAAATTATAGGAATTGTCCTAGAATTGTTAAATTATTTGCAAGAAAATTCTTTTTTTCCTCATTCCTATGTGTCTGCTTACCATGTCTACTTACTTTTTAAATTAGTTAAATTTTATTTAAATATTATTCAGTTTTTCCCATTTCTATTTCCATGCTTCTTTCCAAATCTGTTTCCATCTAATATGCTCCTACTTTCCCTTACCTTTGCCAACATTTCAAAACTTCAGCTAAAAAATCAAAAACTAAAATGTCTCTAATCATGTATAGGTAACAATTGTTTCTTTCAGACTCAGTTCAGAAATCTTTTGAAAAACATGTAATCAATTACAACTCTGAACACTATGAAGTGAATTAACAGCCTTTTGGGTGAGATGGCATAGAAACATTTTCTCCTATTCCCCAAAGAAAAAAACCCTAGATGCACTGCCAATGAGTCTATGTCAGCTCAGAATGGCCCTGTAAGACAGGTAAGAATTGCCCGTGTGAATGTCCTGTACTGTAACGGTTTACAGTAGAAACCCTTGTCTCTCCGTGTCTGGTGGTTGTGAACTATTGACTTTGCATAACACAGCCCAACTCACAATGACTACACCACCAGGTCTCCCTTCTAAATACTTGAAAGAGTCCAGCATAATTCTAACAGGGCTCGGACAGAAAGAAGGCAGGCTTCCTGTGGTACATAATGCTTGTAAAGTACCCCCTCTGTACGTTCCAGACTAGAAAATGGGGAGTCCTGCAACCCAGAAATACCAGTAAACAAAGAAGTGTGTGTGAGAGAGAGAAAATGGAAGAAAGGCATGAAGAGAGAGAGAACGGGTGGGAGAAAGGACATGAAGGAAGAGAAAAAGTTATTTCTGGCTAGAGGACCACTAAGCTGAATCCCAGCTATAACTCTGGAAGGAAATTAGTTAGTGGCACCATTCTGTCACACAATAATGATTCCAGTGTGGCTCAGCAAAACTACGCATCCTCTATCACACAATCTTATAAAGCAGTAGTCTTGATAGGCCTGTCGTAGCGGCAACATCAGGACCTCAGGAGGTTGACCTATCCTATACCCCCAAATTGGTGGCGGCAGATAAGCACCTCAACCTACACACAGCTCTTGAATGTTCTGGCTTTTCACTCCACAATTAAAAGTGATGCAGGGCCAGCATTTACCAAGTTACACTCGCTGATAAATATGCAGGATCAGAAAAAATTGAGGTCCGATTGACCTGTGTTCTCTATGATCAGAAACGGATACACAGCAGGCATTTCCTGTCTCTAAACATAAGAGCAAAAGGCCAGCTAAGCCTCCTGTCTCTAAGCCCTGCAGGTTTAGCAGCAAATGGTGAATCAGCCCACTTAGTCGAATCCTCTCCTTAATGACAGAGAGACAGTCAGATTTTGTGACTTCTGGCTTTTCATCTAGGAAAAAATAAAAAGGCCCCGACTGGTGTTTACTCTGTTGGTATCATTAGAGACAAAGTATGATTTCTATCGTATCAGATACCTAGAGAACAGGAAGCCTTCTCCTTCCTGCATAGCTAGTGTACCTGAGCCCCTACCTGACAACACCTGGTAGGAAACAACATCCACCCCAGCAGTGACGCTCCTAGGAATTCAGCAGGAGCTCAGCGAGAGACAGAAAATGAAGCAGACAGAAATTGAATTGCAAAAGTTTGGAAAACAAAATTATTATCCTCACCAAGGCCCACAAAATTACCCAAGGACCTACATGCTAAAGCTAATCAGGGTGCCTATTAAATTAGAATCCAAATCAATCTAAGATAATATATAAAATATCTAGGATACAATAAAAAATACTCCATCATATCAAGAGCAAGAAAAGTCACAGCACACCTGAGGGAAAAAATTTTTAAATGCTACCAGAAAAAATATAAATAAGTTCCTGAACAGACAAAAAGAATTTAAAGTAGTCACAATAAAATTGATGTGAATAATAATCAGAAATTTAATAGAAAATATGAGCAAAAATATACAAAAAGAATCAAATGGAAAGTTTAGATCGCCTCTTCCTCAGCAGAAAAAACCAGAAGGCGAAGGAAGCTAAGGACCCTTTGGGCATGCACACACACTCTCCATTGGATGAACTCAATGTTAAAGTGGAGGTAACTAAAGATAGAACTGCAAACATGATAATAATCCAATACATGCTACTCAACTTAAACAATGACAGAAAATGGATCAGATAAAAATAACAAAAACAATAAGAACAAAAAGTAAAACAGAATTTCGGGGACACATAAAATAATAACCGAAGTTCTAACTTTCACATACTAGAAGAGGAAGTTAAAAGGGAGGGAGGGAGGGTGGTACAGAATAACTATTTTAAAAACCTGTAACTGAAAACCCCACATATATTTTTTCAAACCTCACATATTAAAGAAGCGGAGGAAAATGTAAATTAATCCAAATAAATTTATTTAAATTCTAAATAAACCCAGAGAAATCCACAAATAGATACATCCTAATTAAATTTAGAAAAAACTGAAGAAAAGAAAATTCAAACAAACCAGAGAAAAAAGACAACATTGTCTCTAGGAAAACACATATCTAAATGACATGGGATTTCTCATGTAAGACTATGGAAGAAGGAAGTGAGTGAACATTTTTAACTGTTGCAAAAGAAGAAAAGTTAAGCATGAAGAAAAATTTTAATCATATCTAAAAGTATAGTGCAGAAAGGAAAATCTGATATCTTAGATCTCATCAAAATAAAGCAACCAAAAGTTTCAGCGGTAGGTGAAGTACCAAACATTAATTGGACTAAAAAGAGTCACAGTGGAACTGCATATATCTCCAATTCATTATAACCTTCTATGTGCTACCTTATAAGCAGGATGAATTAGAAAAACAATGTTCTTGCTAAAAGTATTTTACATACACGGCGTAGAAACTCTACCATTTGAAAAGCCAAGTGGTTCATCTTGGTTTAAAAGATTAGTGTTAGGTGGCTAACGGATCTAAGAACTATCACGCAATTTTCATTTGCTCTCTATTTTTCACTAATGTAATAAACAAATACTGGCTCAGCGAAAGAAACACATATTTTTAATACAATGTGGTCAGTTTATGAAAGTTGGGCAAAAAGAACTGGAAAAGGCTGAAGGGGAGTCACTTGAGGGTTTATTTCTGTGAATTAATCCAGAGACCGCAGAGTGAAGGGATTCCATTTGATTTCCGAGATAAATAGGGTATCTTAAATGAAACATAAGGGCACACTAAATGTTTCCATTAGGCTAAATCTACCAAATTAATTATACATAACTATGATAGTGATCAAAATAGGCAGACTAATTACTGTACATTAACATTTGCATAGTATTTCCTTTCAATTAAAAGGAATGTCTTCACTTTCTGTACTAGATCACACATGTTGCTACAAATATGCATACTTCTACATACAGATTGCATTTTATGACATATGATATTCTTTCTTGTTTGTTTCTATGAAAACTAAGAGTCATTTACCCTCTATCTCTGATTTCTCTTGATTTTCTCCCATACTTTACAAATGCTTTATGTTTACAGCTATTGTTTCAGCTAGGTATAATTTTGTGGCTATTATTTTGATAGCTTCTTTGCTGATCTTCCAGTTTCCATGTAAAATGTTTTGTTTTCTTAATAGTCATCCACAAGACTTTCTTCAGAAATGTAAATCTAAGTACTATATTTCTCACTTAAATTATTCATTCGCTTTCAAGAATTTCAGATCATTGTTTAAACATATTTTTGATTAATTGTTTATTCTACTTTCACTTCTACTACGTATTTTGTTCTTTCTTTCTACTCCACCTGATTTATTATAGACAATATAATTTATAGCTTCTCCAAGGAATGTAATTTCAGCCTCGTGTAGTTTTCCTCATTGCATCGAATCTGCCAGCAAAGGCA
>NW_022109767.1:15849764-15851566 GCF_000313985.2 Echinops telfairi
GGTGGTCCCATTTTGGAGGGAGTTCTATGATACAAGAGTACGGGGAGATGTCGTTTTAGACCTCACTTTACAGGAGGGTGTGACTTGAATCATCGCCCCTTGTTTTTCCTGGGAGAATTGCTGACTGGAAGATAAAGCCTCACCTGTATGGACGCCTTTCCTTTTGATGTGACCTCCAGTTCCTGACTGTGATTTGACAGCAGCAAGGAGACCTGTTTTGACTTTGGGCATATTTTAGCTTCTGATTTTTGACCCTGCAATTGGGCTTGCCTCTGTCTGACCCTCAGACATGGGAGTTAGCAGTGTCAACAATCATGTGTGACATCTTAAATTTTTATGAGTGTCTTTGACAGAAAGCAGCCAATTATAGAACACATGGATGTGTGGGAATATACTATAGGGAGGAGAATGGGAAAGTGCAGTTGGATAGCCCTTTGGAAAAATTGGACATTTGGGGTGTCTTTAATCTCCAACTCTTTGGGCCTTCTCTGGTAGTAATTCTTCTAAAGAAATTATTATCACAGTTGGTAGCAGTGGTGGGATTCACTGCAAGTCACTGGCTCATTGGAAAATGAGGTTTTTGGGAAAGAAAAATAAAGGGTATTTAGAAACCTATGGTTTCAGGACGGGATTAAGAAAATCCATAGATTAAAGTAGCTGATATGATGCAATACATTACTTGAGGTAAAAATTATTTATGGAATACAAAATTGATGGATGTAGACGTAACTCCTGAGTAATCCATGCATTGGATGCATATTTAAATACAGAATAATAAGGAAAGTACAAGACATAGAAATACTTGGTCTCTGTTATTAATAACAGGTGCAATACGAAGGAAGTATAAAACATTCAGCGCTACAATTCACCCATCTATGCACCCATACAAGAACCAATTTTATCAGAACTGTGACCTACAGTCTTGGGGCCAACGTACAAAGGAAAATTAGTTAGAACAATTAGAAATACCCAGACAGGAGTCCACAGGGAAAACCAAGAAGCTGTTGAAACCAGAGAGTGTAGTGTGAGTTGTTTCAGCTTATAGACTAGTAGTGCCACCTTCCTAAGGACCCTCCAGTAAAAAGGATTGTAAGCATGACTAATTTGGAAGCAACGTAATTAGTTTTGAATGCTGCTGAATTGAAGAGTAGGTTTGGGTTGATGCAAGACCCACATCTCACTACTGAACAGTTACAAATAGTAATATTATATCCCGTCATAAGGAAGTTTAACTCAGAGTATTACGTATGTGCGGTACACTGGATAAAATTTTCACCGAGACTTGTTTACCTTGAATAGTAAAACTTCCCCCTCCTTCCATAAATACTCACTGGAACACCACAGAGGAACTAGCTGAAGTGTTGTTTAGGAAAATAATGCTGGAGTGGCTTCACAGTGATCAAGATATTCATGCAATGGGTACGTGTTACACAAGTCATGAGAGATATAGTAATCAAGATATTCCCTTCTACACGATTACCCCATCTAATCTTACACCTGTGAAACAAAGCCAACAATCTGAGTAGCAGTGCCAGGTTTGTTGGTATAGCTTCCCCATGGGTTTTACAGATACAAAAAAATCCCGCATAAGTTAATTGGAGAATAGGAAGTGGCCATTGGAAAATAACTTATCACAGTAAGCTATCTATTTAGAGGACTTCTAAGAAATTGAATGAAGATAGGAGACATTGATGGAGTTGATTCAAAGGTTCTAGTACTTCTGCTGATTCCCCGTTGTTAAGGAGACGTAAATAAGCCTGCTCCATTCCTCTCAGGTGGATTTAATGAGGGGAATTCCCAAC
>NW_022109767.1:15852734-15854327 GCF_000313985.2 Echinops telfairi
TGCGGTAAGGCAGCGTATGCAGTAATGCAGGGCATGCAGTAACACAGCGTGTAGAGTCTGAGCCCTAACACAGGCTGCTCTATGCAAACATAGTCATGCCATCACATTCTGGAATATCATCCTACCAAACTCTCCAAACCCTGAATGACTGTCAGCTCCCTTGGGGAGCCTGCATGTTTGGGGTCTCTGGTGTCTTTTGAGTGCGATTCTTTTGGGGGTATCTGTTTTCCCTGGCAAAGTCTATCCGTCTTGCTGCCTTCTATTGCCAATTGATTTTGTCTGTTTATATGTATAGTTGCCTGGACACCATCGTTTTTTACTGTAAATTGACCTCTTTTAAGAGCTATAACTAGGGCTTATTTTTGGAGTAGGGCTTATGGTATATTTTGAGAATTAAATCGCTATGGCATGACATTCTTTTTCAAAGTCTTCTTTTTTTAATCCTATTAGAAATGCATCCCAATACTTCTAAGCCTGGACCAAAACAAAAACGCAGGTCATACGAAGCTGGTTTCAAACTTAAGGTTGTGTCAAGAGCAGAAGAAAGGAATAACATTATTGCCAGTAAGGAATTTTGAGTTGACGAGAAACAAGTGAGGGAGTGGTGGAAAATGAAAGCTGATTTGGAAAAGCTTCCAAAGGCAAAAAAGCTCCACGTGGTTTAACGACTTTGTATGAGGCTCTAGAGACTGAATTGCATAAATGGGTTATGGAGTATCGTCAAAATGCTTACTGCGTAGCACGCATGGGAATTCACTTACGTGCTCTTCAAATGGCTAAAAACCACAAATTAAAAGCACCAGGCATTGAACATTTTGTTGTGTCAGCAGAATGGTGTACCGCTTCATGAATACGTTTGCCCTATATTTGTGGCATAGAACAAAGATTTCACAGAAGTTGCCAAAAACCTTGATGAAAAAGTGATGTCATTCCATTCTTTCATCATAAAACAAATAAGGATCCATAACTATGACCTGGGATATATTGGGAATATGGATGAAACAAGTATGACCTTCGATCTTCCAAGCAACAGATATGTGGCAAGTTTGGGAGACAAAAACTATTTTACTCAGAACCACAGGAAATGAAAGAAAAACAAACATTTCACAATTGTTCTGTCTTGTTGGGCTCATGGAATTAAGCTTCAGCCTGTCACTATTTTTAAAAGAAATACCTTACCTAAAAAGGTCAAATTCCCACCACGAATTACAGTGCAAGTACATATTAAAGGCTGGATCGATGAAGATGGAAAAAAGGGAGCAACTAGGGAAATAAAATCAACAATGAGGAGGACTTAGAGATGCTGAGGGTGTTGGAGCAACAGCAATCTAGCTAAGAGGAATTACTAAGAGGCAGAAGAAGGGCAAGCATGATGGTGGGGCAGGAGGAAGGTAAAAAGAAACAGGAAAGATATAGGAAAAAGCTATGGATAAAGGATAAACATTGGTGTATACATATATAAATATATTACTTCATAAAAATAGAGGTATTAGCCTATGTATGTATATTTATATGGCAACACATTAAGGTAGTGAATGGACTTTGGGCCTTCACCAAGTCCTCCCTCAACACAAGAACATTTTTTTCTAACAA
>NW_022109767.1:15856106-15857757 GCF_000313985.2 Echinops telfairi
AAATAGTCAGGAATTATTTATTGAGTCATCATATGACTTCATCATTTTATTTTTAAAAAGACTTTAGATTGAGTTAAAGATAACTTTTAGAATCAACATATTGTTTCTAAAACAACTCTTTTGATGTTTACACACACACGCAAACATACACATATAAATCATATATATGCAACATGTATATACAGTCTCGTGTCTCTTTAGTCTTACAATCAATCAGTTGTGCTTTTTTCTGCTATAAAAGTATAGCTTATCATTTTACTTTGATTTATCTCTTCATCTTTATGAGTATTATATAAAATATAATTTCTTGGCTAAATTCCCAACATTTTCAGTTTTTATAATTTCTAATATTCCAATTTATTTCTGGCTACAGATTTTCCTCAAATTGCACTTTTCTACTAGCCTATATTTAAAGAAGTATTTTCATAATCATTCAGTTTTCAGTTAAAATACATTTTATTATGATTTTTTATGTGATCGATGTCTTTTGATATTATTATTTTATTCTTCTATGTTGTAGTAATTTGAATCTCATGAATTATTAATTAATAATAATGAACATTTATCACTAACTGCGCAAAATTCTTTGTACATGTTTTGTACATTGTATCATATAAAAAAACCCACAGGGTAGGTAATAGAATTCTATTAAATTTCTTTTCTCTAACAGTTTAACTGGAATATAATAAATGGTATGCATTTAAATTGTATAATTTTACAGTAGTATATTGCATAATATAAGCACCATCTATGTCTGTATTTGTATTGATCTATGAATCCATCAAGGCAATAAAGTTAATGAACATATTCTTCATATATTTTTATGCTCATATATAATCCAACTACTCACATTTCTTACTACTTCCCTAGGCAACCACTAGTCTACTTTATGAATTTAAAAATCTCTTAATATTTTCTTTAAATTTATATAAAATGAAGTATGCAAAATGTGCATTTCTTCTTCTAGTTTGGTTCACTCAACATAATGACATGAAGATTCATCGATCTATCAATAGTTCTGATTTTTTATTGCTAAGTAGCATTGTGCTATCCAAATATCAGTTCATCCATGCACATATTGATAGCTGGTTTGATTCTTTCCAATTGTTGTTTATTATAAATAAAAGTCTTTGAACATTTATATAGAAGTTTTAAAAATGAGTCATAGATTTATTTAGACACATTATACGGGTTTCTTATTTCTAACCTCAGGGCTTCAGAATGTACTATCATCTGCGATATATAAACTTTCTATCCACACAACATGACGTCTGATCATATGAACCATTTCAAAGCAAAAGAAGCTTAGAATTTATTCTATAATATTATAGTTCACTGTCATATCACATATTGCACTAACCAGAAAACTTTTGAACAATCTGTTGAATAAAGGTCAAATATGAGAATAATAATATACCATGTAGAAAGACTACTCTCCAGTATGCTATATACACAATGAACCAAAGAATCCTATATGCTACTAATTCCCAGTGGAAATTATATATATAGATAACAAGATTGTCATAAAGAGCTATGCCTAATAACTACTGTGAAATTTTAACATGCAGCTTCCCAAATTCAGGCCCTAAAATTTATTTCTCCTACTCTCCACAATGGAAATATATTTTCCATCCTCTGCTGGGGACATGCG
>NW_022109767.1:15859022-15871717 GCF_000313985.2 Echinops telfairi
GGGGAGATTATATATCAACATATATATTTATATATCAACCATATCTCTATTCAACTAAGTATTTGTTCTGTCATTTGTTGCAACAATGGGGTGAAACATAATTATGATGTTGACACATGCCTGCAGTGTTTTGTTCTTAGGGTCTTCCTGAGTCAGAATCAACATGGCACCCCTAATACTGCAGTTAATTGTGAACACTCATCCTACCATGAGTAGATTAAACAATGGTAATCGTAGGAACATATTTTTGTCTTAATTCCTATGACTTTAATTTGCATTCTTGTATATTCAAAAGAATATGTCATATTGTCAATCTGTCATATTGGCAGATTCCATTCAGCTTTCAGTTTTCACAACGTGACATGCCATCAGCACTATCCTGGACAATGATGCAAGTCCAAAAGAATATGCCGAAGGGGTAAAGTGCAGTTTGTATTTCTAAACAGCCTGGAGAGTTGCCTAGGCAATGAATGGGTAAGCTTGGAAATTGATATCTTAAGTAAAAAAATAAAAACTGCTTTTACTTGGTGTTTGTCTAGCACAGCTGGTGTTGGCACTGAATGAAAGTCTGTCTCTACTTTCCTAAGATCTGTCTAGGGTTTCATGTGGCCTTCACACCCCTACTGCCTCTCATTTTTCCTAAAAGCAACTTTAGTGAAGTCATTCAATAAGTCACAATGCCAATTTATTGTAAGCAACTGGTTTTTCTTTTTGGCAAAATAGACGTTTATAACTTTCTTGGTTAATATTACATGTCAAGATGGTAAAACTATGGTTTCCAATTTAATAATCACTCATCCAGATGTTGCTCTGAAAATATTTGGGTATCAAAATTTTTAAAATTAGTTTTCCTTAAAAGTTTAGCTGATTACTCTTAGTATTGTGAGTGGGCCTCATTCAAGATTGGAAGTGCCTAAGAAATAAACCTGAGAATTCCCAGGGCGAAAGAGACTTTCTCGAGGCTCTAAAGGATGTTCTGACAGAATTCTCAGCCGACTTTCTGGTCTCCAATTGCAGACATAAGACTATGTTTCCAGACTGTTGTGTGATTAAGATTTTAAACTTTCCATTTCCCATTATCCTGAGAATCAGTGCTCTCTCGCTCTCTCTCATCATGGTCGGTGGAAGGATCCATTTTTGAATTTGAATTAATAATTTGATATGCATAGTAGTTTTGAGTTTGTGTCTGGTGGCATGTGGGCTCAGAATTAGGTTGTTAACCTCAAGATCATTGGTACATGTCTCACCAAAAGATTTATAGTCTTGGAAATCCTTCATAAGCTCTCTATGAATTGGAATCAATGTGACTGTTGTGAGCAGTAAATGCAGAAGCCTTTATTTATTATCCTTGTTTATTTTGTGACGTTTACTACTTAGATAGCAGGTATTCAATATATAACTTTTGTTAAGTATTTGAAAGCTAGACCCCTTTTTTCAGGTACCTACTCTATTTGAATACTGTGAATTTTCTTTCACGGAGTCGGATGGTACAGTATGTCAAACATGGGGCTGCTAACCTACGGCTCAGTAGCTCAGACCCACCAGTCGCAAGAAAATGAGGCGATCTGGCCCCATATACATTTAGAGCCTTGGAATTCCTCCGTAGCATTTCTACTCTATCCCCTATGGGTATCTTACAGACCTCAGACGAGTCAGAATTGGCCTGATGGCAGTGGGGGCTGTTGTCTTTTCGTCACTGTAGATAATTGAATAAAAGGATTTTTTTTCAAAACATGATTGGTAATTGTCAGAATCAATTTGTTAGTAAGTGCATTTGTTAGAAGGATTTCTGCAAATGTGTACACATCAGTGAAAGGATGGCCTACAAATTACTTTCTTCTAATAGTTGTAGCAGGTTCGTGTATCAGTTATGTCACCCTCATGAAATGAGACATTGTCTCTCTTTCTGTATTTCTTTTTTTTCCCTCCCAGCTTTTGTGAAAACTAGCTGTCATCACATCTTAAAAATGTTCAGTCTTTACCTTTTATGCTATCTGAGCTAAGGCATTTCTTTGTCCCCTTTAAATGACTGATGATAGTTCTATAAAAATGAATGGCGAGGCAGGGAGGGTGAAGGGAGAATGGGTAGGAAGGAGGGAACCGATTGCAAGGAACTATATGTGACCTCCTCCCTGGGGGACGGACAACCGAAAGGTGGGTGAAGGGAGACGTCAGACAGGGCAAGATATGACAAAATACCAGTTTATAAACTATCAAGGGCTCATGAGGGAGGGGGGAGCGGGGAGGGAGGGGAAAAATGAGAACCTAATGTCGGGGGTTTAAGTGGAGAGAAAATGTTTTGAGAATGATGTACAAATGCGCTTTACACAATTGATGTGTGTATGGATTGCAATAACAGTTGTATGAGCCCCTAATAAAATGTTAAAAAAAATTACATGATAATGCAATTTTTCTACTACTTGTTCAGACAATTTTGAAAATATCTGTTTTGGAATATTATTGTTATTATTGGGTGTTGTCAAGTCCATTCCAACTCATATCAATCCTAAGTACGCGATAATGAAACACTGCCCGATCCTGCACAATTCTCACAATTGTTCTTTGATGGACTGATGCCGTCTCTGGGTCAATTGAGACCTTATCATGAATGGTCTTCTTGGTTTTGCGGCCCCTCTCCTTTACCCAGGATGATGTCCTTCTCCAGGGACGGGTCTCTCCTGACAACATGTCTAAGTAAGTGAGACAGGTAGGTCTCTCCATCCCTGCCTCTACGAAGCATCCTGGCTGTGCTTCTTCTAAGACAGATTTGTTCTTTCTGTTCTAGTTTATTGTCGTTAGTTTTTAATGGCATCCTCTTCTTTTAAATTGTCTTTATAAGAAAAAATAAACGTTTTCATTCTTTATATTGTGAAGTTACCCTTTTTCTTGAATATTACTGGGTTTTATTCTTTTCATGCCTCTTTTTGAAATGATCATTTATATAATTTATATTGTAATGTGTTATTTCACCTAGGTTTTAAAAATTATACTACTTGATCTCCAAATATCTAGTTCATAGTGATCGTCACATATTTATTTTTACTTTATTCCTCTCTTTTTTTGCCTTACAGTCTGTTTTCTGATTCTAATGTGTGGGTTGGGCTTTATGTTATAAACCTCATATTTTTGCACCATTAATTCACTTTATAATTTATTATTATTATTAGTAGTAGTAGTCATTACTTTTTCTTTTCTCAGAGGTTTTCCTATGCAACATAGATCATCAATGTTTAGATGACTGTATCTAAAGTTTGCTTTGGACTGGACAATGATTCAGGAAGACGGGATGAAGGCAGGGGAATCAATGCATTTGAATGACGGTGCGGGAAGTCCCCGCCGCGGCCACCAGAAGAAACGAATTGTCTCCAGGGACGTACTGTAGGAATGACGAGACTTTGTCGCAAGTGCTTTGGACCTCGTTAGGAGAGAGATTCTAAAACTAACTCCAAACTCACGGTTATCTTGTTAATTCCAACATATAGCGATCCTATAGGACAGAGTAGAACTGCCTCTGTGTATTTCTGAAGCTGTAAATATATATATATATATAGAAAGCTTCACCTTTCTCCCATGAAGCAACTGGTGGGTTCAAACTACTGGCATGGCTGCTACCACTTCAGAGTAAAGTCCACTGATTTACCAGAGTCCCTCAGTAGAGATTAGTCCCTGTGGAAAATGTTTTTAAGTTTAAGGTCATTAAAAAAAGGAAGACTATTGGAATGGTAGATTGACACACGTGGGCTCAACAGAACATCAGTTGTGAGCATGGCACAGGACAGGGTTGCTATTAGTCAGAGCTTACCCAACGACACCTAACAACGGCAAGAACTAGCATCCAGTTTGGTCTTTTTTTCTGTTTCATATGTTTAAAATTTTCTTTAGCTTTCTTTATGTGTGATTTCCTTAAAGTCCTTCCATAATTTGTCCGGTATTTAGTCTTTAGCACTCAATTCATTGAATTTGTTCTAGGTATGGCTTTAAATTCAGGCGGGATACACTCAAGCTCATTGATTGGCTCTCAAGAATGTTTTAACGTTTTCTTCAGTTTCAATTTATAAATGAGCAATTAGTGGTATGTTCTACCTCTGGTCCCTAGCTTTATGTTAATTTAGCTTCTTTTCCACACATCTGGTCAATCTGAATGTTGTGTATTTATCCACTGAGACCTACATATATAATCTCTTTTCATTGTTGAAAAAACTGATATTTGTGATGAATAAGTTATTAGTATTGCAAAATTCTATCATGCAATCTCCAGCCTTGAGTCTATCAAGGATCTATTTCTTAACTACTCATTCTTCCTTTTTCTTTCAAAATTTTGCTTTTCTGAAAAGATTGGTAAACCTGTTAGAGCAGTTCTACTCTGTTGTACAGAGCTGGGTGTGTAATCTTCTTATATATAATTCCATATATCTGATAAAGCACACATGATAAGCTGCAAAGTGACAAAATCATGCACAATAGATAGTTATGAAATTTATAGCCCTAAAACTACAGAGTAAATGCATATATTCCTAAATTTATCTGTGATGATTATCATTATCAAATAGATGGATATAACTGAATATAAAGGTTTGCTAATAAACTTTCTTAGGGAATCAGATTGGTTTGTTCAGTGACTTCCAGACCTTGTAGTTTCTTATATATACTGATGAAAATTTTCCTCATTAGAAACAGAGAGAAAAATAAGTATATAAAGCCAGAGAGAATATCCCATAGAAAAGAGTTAATTACAATATTGCAACTTAAACTGTGAAATAACAAACTACTGCCCGTGTGTTATCTGATTAATGATTCTTAGAGCAAAGCACATGAACCACGCTTCTTAAACAATCCGATTGTGAGATTTGGGTCTTCCTTACATTGGGTTGGAATGGATATTGAAGGCTACAATCCTTTATCTTTATCAGCAAGTGACTGCATCAGAAAGTCCTCCTCACTTTCAACAAGCAAGACGGTGTCATCTGCATACGTCAAGCCTTCCTCCAGTCCTAATGCCACACTCTTCTTAGAGTACAGCGTCTTTGGTGACCTGCTCAGCATGTGGATTGAATAAGTATGGTGAGAGGATACTACCCTGATGCACACTTTTCCTGATTTTAAATAATGTAATATTCCCTCGTTCTGTTCACACGACTGCCTCTTGACCATGTACAAGTTCTTCGTGAGCACAATGAATTATTCTGGAATTCCCCTTCTTCTCAAAGTTATTCACACAGCATAAAGTCTTTACATAGTCAATGAAACATAAGTAAACATCTTTGGTATGCTCTGCTTTGAGCCATGATCCATCTGCTATCAGCAATGATATCCCTTGTCCCAAGTCCTCTTCTGAATCTAGCGTGAACTTCTGGCAGTTCCCTGTCAACGTACTGCTGCAACTATTGTTGGATTATCTCAAGCAAAATGTTACTTGCATATGATATCAATGCTATTGTTCTATAGTTTGAGTATTCTGTTGGGTCACAAATCTTAAATTTCTTCATCTTTGGCACTTAAATAATAGTGGTGTGTTAGTCTGGGTAGACTAGAGAAAAAAATCCAGAGACACTCATATGTGTGTAAGAGAGAACCTTATATCAAAGAGCAATTGTACATTAAGAAAACATCCAGCCCCGTCCAGATCAAGTCTATAAGTCCTATATTAGCCCATATGTACAATACAAGTCTATAAATTTCTTGTTAGGCTCACACAGCCAGGCAATGGCGCTGAATGCAGGAAGACCACTGGCCAGTGAGTAGAAAGTCTTGTGGATCCAGTGGTGGTGGAATCATCAGCGATAGTGTGGGTCTCCATGTGCTTCCTTTAGCTCCAGGGCTCTGGCTACCATCAGCATAGCTCCAGGTTGCTTGTCAGCAGGAATGTCTCTCAAAGAGAGAGACAGAGAAAGCATGTGTTCACCTCCCAAGAAGAAGACCGGAGTTCCCCAAATCGTCAGGAGAAGGCCATGCCCACGCAGAGGCCTCTTTGTCTATGACCTGAGGAACAGGCCAGACTCCACCCATTCACAAGTTGACAGGAAATTATGTAACTGCCACAAGTAGTATTCACTGGTCTTCCTTGTAGGTATATAGAAATTATTTTTCTTTCTACCCCAGATCTGTGTTGATCCATCAGTTTTCTCAGCATATCTCAGTCCCCTCACTAGAAGCTCTCTGCACACTGTTCAACTGAATAGATTAATACCTGAGACTAATGATAGAATTTCATAATTATTCACTTCTTTGTGGTCTTTGCATGGTGTGAACAGACCCATAGTCAGGGGATGGAGATATACTAAGAACATTCATGGGCCAACAGAGGTCTGAGGCAAAATGAAAAGTATTCAGTGATGATTTCCATTTATAAACAACCACAAAGGGGACAGATTTGCTTGTAGAACCACAACTAGCACAAGTTCAAGGAGCAAAGCAATCCAAACACTTCACAATAGATTTCCCCTGCCTCACTGAAGATGGACAGAATGCTTCTCTTTGGAGCAAAGAATATAGAAACCCCTTCAAGAAGATTCCATTTGTGGGAATCAGAAGGAGAACATTTGTAAAGTCTTAGCAATATCTTCAAAGAATTACATCATTTAAAACCTGGATTATAAGTTAGAAAGTGATTTAAAATATTTTAAATATTTTAAATACTCAGAATGGAACATTTCTGGTCCTGAACCATCTTCACATTCATTGGTGTGTTTAAGTTCATTTCTGTAGTTATTGTTTTCATCTCTCAGGGAAAGTGTGCTTCTTTTTGCCAACCAACTACTTTAGCACACAGTATGTCTTTTTCTCTCATGGGTTTCATGATAACTATGGTAGTTAGGTTTGCTGTCAACTTGGAAAGGCAGGAATTCTTAGTGGCTGGCAGTGAAGACCTAGCAATCCCTTATGATGTGACTTAACACAAAGCAATGAATTCCATAATGGAATCTGCTGTGAGCTGCCAATCACTTCTGAGAAGATTATCATGGAATGCAACACCCTTATTTAGGTCAAGGCTCTGAAGCAATTGAAAGAGAATGTAGCCTACTTCCTATGTAAGGAAGCTGTGGGAAAACATATACTTGTTTTTTAGTTGGTATGGGTCTTGCATCTGGTTCATCAACCTCTGGATCTTTAGAGTTGAGCCAACAGTCTCTCATATGAATTTTGCCCATCATCAGCCATTTTGACCTTCTGTCAACCATTTTCTCTAAGCAGCATGGTTTTTTAGAAATTCAAGGTTTTTTTCTACCCTGGAACTCAAAATATACATTAATAACATTCATATTTGCCACTTCAAACAGGAATAATCAGACTTCAACCAAACAAAATAATCAAAACTTTAACTTCCCATATTATTTCCAGAAAACAAC
This sequence comes from Echinops telfairi, assembly GCF_000313985.2. Classification (NCBI taxonomy): domain Eukaryota; kingdom Metazoa; phylum Chordata; class Mammalia; order Afrosoricida; family Tenrecidae; genus Echinops; species Echinops telfairi. The sequence goes on from NW_022109767.1 coordinate 15,866,369, forward strand.
CCAGTAAACAGCAAGGACATATCTGACTTCAGGCTAGCCAAAGAAGAAACACTACTATGAGGGAGAGGTCAAACAACCATCCACTCTCCATCTTTATGATTTGTTTCTCTAGTACTCCTCTCTCAAGGTACCATAACGTGTTAGTCTGGGTAGACTAGGGAAACAAATTTCCAACACCAATCTATAAAGTCCTCTTCACACTCATGAAACACATGCAATGATGCCGAATGCAGGAAGATCACAGGCCAGTGGGTTGGAAGTCTTGTGGATCCAGTGGCTTTGTAAGCATCTCCGCACTGGCAGGGGTCTTCATGTGGATCCTTCAGCTCTGAAACCCTGACTGCCTCAGGGTTGCTTCATGTGGCTTTTCCTTAGAAATGTCTCACAGGGAGTGAGCTGAGAGAGCGAGTGTCTCCCTCCTCCAAAGAGGAATAATACAGAGGAATAATAATAAATTATGACTGACTAGACTCCACCCCTTTACTCTTAATCATCTCAAGTCCCAAATTATGTAACTACCGCAGAGATGAAGTCTTGCCATCCTCGTGTCTAAGAAGCATTCTATCTCTTGCAAGACATATCTGTTCATATTTGTGGAAGTCAATAACATATTTAATATTTTTCACAAGAACCCAAAATCAAATGCATCATTCTTGGGCCTTCCTGATTCATTATCTAGCTTTCACATGGACATAAAGTGATTCAAATACCCTGGACTGGACCAGGTACACTTTAGTCCTCAACAGAATAGTTATGCCTTTTAATATTTGCAAGTATTTTGAATTATTTAATATGGCTCTTCCAGCGAAAGTAACTTCTTGGTAACTTCTACCAAATAACCTTCTTTAGCATGGGTCTTGGTAAGAAGGTAGAAGACTCTGATAGATTCACCTGTGAGTAATTGGTAACAAGATTAACTGTGATTGTCATCCTTCTGGGTATAAAATGAGCCCTCCGAGCTGCAGGAGGGGAGGGATTTTACTACCAGCATGAGTGAGGAGGAAACATGTTCTCTGGACCATGAGATACGTTCACAGTGAGCTTCCTTGATCCAGAAGACAGTTGTGACATCAGAGGAGTGGCAGAGGAGGAGCAGTAGCCACAGGATCAGGAGGCAAACCATAATACAGAGTGGTGGACTTCCCAGCCCACAGAGCAAATAAAGCTTAGTGTTTGGGCTGACTAGTGCCTCTAAGCACTTAATTGTGAGAGCTTGGTTTGCTGCCCCAGAGAGTTAAGCTGAATGAATTAGGATTGGGGTTTACAACTGAGTGGCATGTCCTTTGGGAATATTAAATAATTCAAAATAGGGTAGCACTGCCTGTAATGGCTAGGGTTTCCAAGATGGTAACTCATTATGGGAGTTAGAATCCTTTGTTCCTCCAGCAGAGCTGCTGATAGTTTTGATGACCTGTGGTTAGCAGCCGAACCACTTCACCAGCAGGACTCCTTTAGCAACCCTAAAATAACTTGGCAACGTCTTGACTTAATAACTGTATCCTGAGCATTTGTCCCCTGTATTGTGACACATTTACTTTCTTAATAAGCTCCTTAATCACGAATATTGTCTGAGTTCTTCTGTGATATGTGTTCACTGTGAATCAAAGTCATCAATGGCAACTAATATACATTAGTGTACATGTAAGTACTACTCAAGTATTTCTTCTCTTCTAATAGATGCATTTAGAGCTATATTGGTACTTCTTTATGAACATATCAGTGCTTAGAATTTGATGTATTTTCTCTGTCATTCAATTCCAAATTCTATTTGATTATCTTTTTTTTTTTCTGACTTCTTGGATAATTTAAAAATAAAAATTAAGGTTGGTTAACCTGAAAAGACTTTGAAATTTTCTGGTTATCTTTCTGGTACTTATTTGGTTCCTATTATTTTTGTACTATTAGAGAATACAATTCATCATGTTTAATGCTTTGGAATTTGTTGAGACTTGTTTTATGATGCAGCATCTGGTCTAGGTTGTTAAACATTATCTGTGTACCTTGAAAACAGCATGTTTTCTCAACTGTTATGGGTATTACTGGGGATAGGAATCGGGCTTCAAGCTGGGGATCCAGTGGAAACTCAAGATATATTTGTGAGATCTCCACGGGAAATAAGCCTCCGTTGATTTCTCTCTATGCCTAATAGAGAGATGGGAAGAAATTGGTTACCAAACGAATGCAGATGACTTGAGGAGATCAAAAGGTTAAACCTGCCCTGGATGGGTAAAGCCTTGTCAGTTGCTCCCCCCTCTGATGCACATTGAGACGGATCTGGTTTTCAACATTTTCTGTATGTTTTTGTTTTTTCATATTGGAATTTATCTTAAATTTTTTTGTCATTGGGAGTAACTCACTGGAATTGTTATATGTTTTTTTGTTTTTCAGTATATAAGACCCAGAATTGATGAACATGTGGAAACAACAAGTAGAATAAGGGTTCCAGGGAGTACAGTGGGGGTGGGGGTAGGGCAAAGGGGAGCTGATATTAAGGAGTTCAAGAAGGAAGAAAATGTTTTGAAACTGAATGTGATAACAATTGTATGACACTGCTTTATGTGATTGAGATATGGTATGATAGGATATCTGTATAAGCTCCCAATAAAATGGTTTTGGAATATATATCTAATGAATTAATGCAGATATAGTTAGCTTGAATTTTACCTTCTTGTAATTTGTTTTTCCTTGTGACCCATTGTAAATTTGTTCTAATTTTTATATTTTGCTTTCTCTCGGATTTAGGTTTTTCTGTGCTTTATTTTGTTGTTTTGTAGGGTTTTGATTGCTTGTTTGTTTGGGGTATAACTTTCTTTACATGTAATCCAGAATAGATATATCTTTAGAAACAGTAACTAGCATAAAAATTTCTTAGGTTTGTGGCAGGGGAGTTTGGAGGGAAAGGGGGAACTATTAACAATGAGTATACAAATGAAGAAAATGGTCAAAAATTGATTGTAGTGGTTTTTGCACAATTCTTAAGGCTTTTCAAACCACTGCATTGTTTGGTATGTGATTTATTCATATGTAAATAAAACTGCTAAAAAAGAAAAAAAGGGGGGGGGGCTTCAAAAAGCCCCTAAAATATTCCATTACCTTTCATTTAATTTTCCATCGACTCCTTGAATCTGCTTTATATAAATTAGGGCAAATTGATTAAGTGCATTGCTAAAATATTCTCTATTATAATTGATTTTCAATCTCATTTTTTACCAGGTTCTGTGAATGTTGTGTTGATTGGTGGTTTTTGGTCCTATATTATATATCACACTCTCAATATACTATTGATTCTCTCTCTCTCTCTCTCTCTCTATATATATATATATATATATATATATATATATACGTATGTACGTATGTAGTGGGAGAAGAGGGAATGCTAAATACATAAAGCTACCATGGTAATTGGGGGTAATATGCTGGTGTCCATCAGCTCTCCAAGAAAATTATTATTTTATTGTGGTTTATTACCCATAAGAGTGATAGGACATAAATGATTATTACAAACTGTCTACAAATAGACAAATAATAAATCTTGATTCTGTGAAAATAAACTATAGCAGAGCAATTCAGAAGAAGAGAGATCATTGATGAAGACATTAATTTAATACAAATCAGAGACTAGCATGGCTTACTAAATTTGGAGAAGTGTTAAAGTATATAACCTATCTATAAAATTATATTATATATGTTGTTGCCAGGTGCCAGCTTGCTTCCAGCTCACAATGAGCCTATGCATTATGCTGTAGAACCAATTACTGCACAATCTTACACTAACCTCACAACTTTATTCTTTGAACCCATTGTTGCAGCCACTATGTCAATCCATTTTGATGAAGGACTCCTTTTTCACTCACCTCCTTATACACATATGAATGTAGAGCATATAGAATATTTGTACATACACACATTATTCTATCAGGTAGAGATAAAAGATCCTCTTAATGGTTTGATGATGTGTTCGGGATGATAAAAGAAAGGAAGTCAGGAGTCTTCAGTATTCTTTGCATCAGCATCTGTAAGTTAGTTTTTTTATCAGGTACAATGAGGAACTGCTCATGTGTGCCCAGGGTGAAGAACTCCATTAAACGGGCTGCCATGGAGATGTGTGCTGATTTGTTTTCTAAAAAGACTAAGATCTATCAATATAAATTTAAAAGATATTCTTACAAAGGGACATACATTATTCTTTGTGTTTTAAAGAATAAAAAATGAAAACAGATCCAGTTTATAGCAAGGTTTTAATATTTTAGTGATTTTAAATATATTCTTGAAAGTTAAATAGCCTATTTGTTTAAAAATGTTCAAGTGGTGAAGGAATTAATTACCGATATTTTTATTTGGCATGGACTCAATTTAAGTAATTTTTTTATAAGTGTAAGTGATGGAATGCAAAATATGCTTATACTAGTTCTATTTCTGTCTTTTATAAACTTTACTCGGTCTTGTCTTACATCAAGTCACCATGAGTTCTGCTTGTCTCAAGCCATCATATTTGATTAGTTAAAATGGAACCTCATACACTTAGACTACGGCATTGTAGTACAAATAATAACTTCCTCTAATTTGAAGAAGACACATTTTATTTTTTGCTCAAGTTTAACAGAATTCACTCTCAAAAAAAAAATAAATAAAACCCAGAAAGTTATATAATGGACTCTAATAAAGAAACACTTCCTTGGGCAAAAAGGTTCCATTTTCATAGAGATAATAATCCTCCTCTGGGTCACCAACTAATTAACCATTCCTTTGTGTCTAGTCTCAAATGAAACTTTAGGTCCAATGAAAATTATTAATCTAATTTTCAAACACACACATTATGAAAGGCATTTTAACTCTGATAACAGTAAGAGAACTTCCATAATGAGAAAAGTATTCTGTGTAACGATAGCATCAAATTTTTACTCCATGCTGCTTTCATCTTCCACTAAATATCTCCTCTTCAAACGAAAGCGTAAAAAAGGACTAAATTAGAAAAGATAAATAAAAAGTAGAAATTTTAGCAAATGTGTGAGGCATATAATGATTTAAATTCTGCTACTTCTACCTAGCTGATATCAAATTTTTTTCCTGAGAAGTATAGTGTTTCTATCTACAGAAAATACACGTAAGCATAAATGATAATGACTTTTGGTAGCTGGCGCTGAAGCAGAACACCCTACTTCGGGCTCTCTTTATATGACTCCAGAGCAAATCTTAAGAACACAGACTCAGGGTCTAGATTTGCGACAATGTGGGATTTGGCTGAGACTCCCCATTCTGATTCTCACCCATTGGGAACACAACCAAACCCCCCTGAGGTCTCCCTTCCAGCATCATTGAAATTCCCTCTCTGACTCTGGCGTGAGTCCC
>NW_022109767.1:15871817-15894625 GCF_000313985.2 Echinops telfairi
ACCTAAATAGGCCAACTCAGGGGATTTAGAAGTGGGACTCAGACTCAGAGCACCAAGGGAGCGATTTAGACTTCTAACAGAGATTCTTGCCTAAGGGAAATGCAATGGAACCATGCTGAGGTTCCCCTCCCCCAGCCCCATTGAAATTCCCTCTCAGGCTCTAGCAGGAGTCCATGCACCTACTGAAAAGGCCAACTGAGGGGACTTAGATGTGGGACTCTGATTCAGGGTACCTTGGGAACAATTTAGACTGCCCACCTACATTCTCACAGAGAACACAGCGGAACCACACTGAGTTCCAGCTTCCACTATGCCATTAAAATTTCCTCGCTGCCTCTGATAGAAGCTCCGCCACCTACTGAAGCAGGCCAATCCAAGCAATTCCAGGGTCTGTGAACACTGGTCAGCCTGCATGTGATTAGCCTGCCCAGTGCCTCCCTCACTGCTCACAACTGGCCTGAAGCTGCTTGTGATCAGCACCTGTGACTTGTCTGCACCCAGATCCCCTAAGGAGCTCTCCCCACTGCCATGCAGACCATGAGCTCTGGCCTGCCCTGTGTGTGATCAGCCTGCCTAGCACAATCCTCACTGCCCATGACCACCCCACCTGAGTGAGCCTGAGTGAGCCACTAACACTGCCCTCCAAATAGATAACTCTGGCTGTCTAGCAAGAAAGTCAACCCCTGTAAGACAGAGTTACAGCTCAAACCTGTACCACAGCTGTCTGCAGGTAGCCCTTAGAGTCATTCTTACTAGCCTCTCAGCAAGAAAACACAGGGCTCCTGGACTCCCAGAAAAAATGGCATCAAGCTCTACCAAAAAGACATGCAGACAACCACCCACATCAGCAGCTACTACAAGAAAGCAAGAGAAACAAAACACAAGATCTGAGGAGGACCTGAACTTAGTGACATACATAGAAGAAGCAGACTCTGAAACGCCACAGAAAGAAATCTTCGGAATGTTGCTTAGAGTTATACAGGATATTAGGTAATCAATAAAGAAAAAGGATGAAAAAATAGAGGATAGAGTCCACACACCAAAGGAAAATAGAAGAGTTAAGGGACGATGCAGCACAAAGAAGATGGTTAAAGACCTTAACAAAAGGCTGGAAGAAGTGGAGAGCCGTATCAGTGACTTCAAAGATACACAAGCAGAATTCAAAAAATGTGAAACATAATCGAATGAGATAATTAAAGAAGCTGCAGAAGACCTGAGAACAACGAGTAGTGCTATGAAGAGAAACAATATTTAAATAATTGCGATACCAGAGCAAGACATAATGAGGAAACCAACAGCCAAAATAGTGAGGGCATTCTTGGAGGAAAACTTCCCAATATAATAAAGGAAGATCCGACAATCATCCAGGAAGTAGAGAGTTGGGACACCAACTCGACTGGATCCCACAAAGAACACACCATGGCATATAATAATCAAATTACCAACTTTGAGGAAAAGGAGAAAATCATAAGAGCAGCTAGAGAAAAAAAAAATGCAGTTACTTATATAAGGCTAATCAGTTAAGAATATGCTCAGACATCAGTAGAAACCCTGAAGAAGAGGAGAATGGAGTAGTAACTTCTGAGAATTTAAAGAGAATAACTGTAACCTGAGAATTCTCTATCTTGCTGAACTCCCTATCAAAATAGGAGAGGTAAGAGTTTTCTCAGATAAGGAAAAAAATTAGAGAAGACGTTAAAAAGAATTCAGAACTACAACAATCACTCTCCATCTGTCTTTGGACAGAAGACCACCATCCACAGAACACAAACATGCAACCACCACACAGTGTAATGCCATTCAGGAGCCATCACATTCAGAGCAATGTCCAAGCCTCTTGGACCCCATGGAGAAAAAAATCAAAAATGATTTTAATACACAGCTAAGAGGGAATTAGGAAAATATCTAACACAAAGGGTACATAATGACAGCAAAAATCTTCAGATGGATTAGCTGGGAAGAAACTCAAAAAGAGGCTACAGAACTAAACACTAAAATTAGACAACTCAATCTGAGAGATACATTTAGAGATCTCTACCCAAGGGCAAAGAAATACAACTTTTTTTCAAGTTCACATGGTACATATTCAAAAATAGACCATATGCTGGGACACAAGTCAAGCTTGAGTAAACTCAACATTTGGAGGTTACATAGACATCCTTTGATGACCACTATGCCCTAAAGCTGGAAATCAGCAATTAATAGAGCAATAAAACAAGGGTAAATACATTGAGGCTAAATAACTTACTGCTTAGAAGCACTGGGTATTGGACCAAATTAGAGACAAAATTAGGAAGTGTCTAGAAACAAATGAGAATGAAAACACAACATATCAAAATCTATGAGCTATACCAAAGGTATCATCAGACAATGTTTGGTACTGATAAAGGCATATATGAAGAAGGAAGAGAGACATAATGAATACCCTATCACAAAACCTTCAGAAGCTGGAAACGAGCCAAAAAATTAATTCTTCTAATAAAAAGAAAAGAAATTATACAAAGTAGGGCAGAGATAAATGAGTGGGAAAACAATCAAACAAAAACAATGGGGAAAACCTCGTTCTTTTAAAGGATTCACAGAATCAACAAATCACTAGCAAACCTAACAAAAGATAGGTAGGAGCAGACATCAATATTGAGAATGAGGGATGGCACAAGGGAAATTACAAGGAACCCCAATGAAGTTAAAGGACTAATTACACAGTACTATGAACGATTCTACTCCAATGAATTCAACAACGCCGAGGACACAAGTGAATACCTAGAAAAACAAACTCTCCCCTGATTATCTCAAATGGACATCAAGGACTTGATCAGACCCACAGCAACAGATGAAATAGATAACGTTATCGAAGAAATACCAACTAAAAAAGTCCCGGTCCAGCTGGCTTCACCAAGCATTCAATTCTACCAAGCATTCTGCGAAGGGCTGACACCAATCCTACCCAAGCTCTTCCAGAGCATAGAAAAGGAGGGTAAACTCCCTAACACATCCTATGAAGCTAGCTAGTAACACTGACACCATGCCAGGAGAAGCCAGCTCCTAGCACACCATTACAGGTTCGGTAGTCACAATTATACAGCGATAATAAGTTAGGATTATAGTAAAGTTATAGAGAGCATAAGACATAGAACAGAAATATAGAAATAAATGGAGTCAGACACATTTTATAGTAGCATTGCTCACCTCAGCCCCGCTTGGTGGTCCACGTGGAGTGAGAGAGAATCTTTAATACTCCCCAAGCTTTTATCCTTTCTGGGGACGTTGGGGACGTGCAAGCCCCCTAATTACAGGTGAAGACATACGTCACAGGAAGGGGTTGTGCTATAGGTATTACAATAATGGGAGGGGGTGATCTAGGGACATACACTCAATAGGAAGAGGAGGAATTGAGGGTGTACATGCAGCAAGATGGGCGGATCCTAGATGTCCTGTGGCAGCTTAACTTGACTCTGGGTCTCCATAGGAACAATTATCATTAGGGTGTGAACTCCGCCCACAGGAATCAAACTAATGGTCTTAAGCTCCAGAGAGAGGTAACCCATTGTCTCCAGCAGCAGGGGGCAGAGCCAGTGCAGCCTGGCAACTGTTCACCCTCAGGGGGCGAATGCCTGCATCTGACCTCCCCCCACAATACCAAAGTTGGGCAAGGATTCTACAAGAGTAGAGATCTGCAGACCAATATCTCTAATGAACATAGATGCAAAAATCCTTTAAAATTTTTGGCCAAAAAAAAATAAAATATATATATATATCATGATGACCAAGTAGGATTCATACCAGAGGTGCAAGGATGCTTCAGCATCCAAAAAGCGATTGAAATTATCCATCACAATGACAAGAAAAAGGACAATAACCACATAATATTATCAATAGATACAGAAAAAGCGCTTGACAATATTCAACACCCATTCCTAATAAAGACACTCAAAAAGATAGGATTAGAAGGAAATCACCTCAATATAATAAAAGCTATATATGAAAAACCAATTGTCAGCATTACAATCAATGGAAAAATGATGAAAACATTCACACTGTAAATGGGATCCAATGAGAATGTTTCTTGTCCCCGCTTTTATTCAACATTGTCCTGGAGGTCCTAGATAATAATATAAGGCAAATAGAAGGATATCAAAGGTATATATATCTGATGAAAGAAGTGAAATTATTGTTATTTGCAGATGACATGATTTTATAGAGAGAGAACTCCAAAGGCTCCACAATAGGATTGCTGGCAATGATAGAATAGGGCTGAGTGGCAGGATATAAGATCAGCAGGTAGAAGTCAATTGGATTGCTATCCACCACTGAGGGGGTTACAGTGAAAGAGATCAAGAAGAAAATACCCTTCAAAATAGGCAAGCATAAACTGAAATAGTTAGGGATTATTCCTAACCAAAACAATAAAACATCTGAATGAGGAAAACTACAGAACATTATTACAAGAAAGCAAAAGTGACCCTCACAAATGGAAGAATATCCCATACTTACGAATTGGAAAACTCAATATTGTAAACTGTCAATCCTGCTTAAGGGACTATATAAAATCAATGCAATCCCTATACAAATTCCAGGATCATTTTTCAAAGAAATGCAAAAACTAACTGCCAACTTCATATGGAAAGGGAAGAAGCCCAGAATCAGCAAGGAACTCTAAGAGGAAGAAGAAAGTGGGTTGGCTTGAGCTACCTGACTTTAGAAGTTATTATACAGGCATAGTTGTCAAAACAGCATGGTACTGGTATAATGATAGATACTCGAAACAGTGGGTGAGAACAAAAAATTCAGGAATTAAAACATCATCATACAGACAACTGATCTTTGACAAAAGCCCCCAAAATATCAAATGGCAAAGAGATGTCCTGTTCAACAAATGGTCCTGAAAAAACTGGGTATCAGCCTGTGGAAGAATGAAATAAGCCCCTTACCTCACTTCATCCACAAGAAAGAATTCAAGGTGGATCAGAGTCCTGGAGGAAAAGCCCAAAGCTATCAGGATCAAAGGGAACAATGGACAAAGTTAAGAACCTTAGTACAGGGAATACATGGGCTATCACATAAGGAAGAAAACACACCCAGAGGAAGATAAAACAGACGAGATAAAACACTTGTGTACATCACAAGATTTCATCAAGGTAGTAATAAGAGAGCATACACACTGGGGGAAAATATTCAGTAATAACATGTTAGACAAAAGGCTTAGTACTGAACAATAGAATCCTGCAAGCTTGCAAGAAGAAACAAATGAATAGGCCACCGAGGAGGTGGGCAAAAGACTTGAACAGAAGATTTACAAAGGAGGAAATTTGAGTAGCCAATAAGCATATGAGAAAATGTTGCCAATCATTAGCCACCAGGGAAATGAAAATCAAAACATCTATGAAATACTACATAGCACCCACAAAGACAGCCCAATTAAAAAAAAAAAAAGAAAGGAAAGTTGGAAGAAGTGTGGTGAGATTAGAATGTTCCTTCACGTTGGTGGTCTTGTGTATAAGTACAGCCACTGTGAAAAGTGATTTGGCGATCTCCAAAACGGATGGAAATTGAGCTATCAGATGACCCAGCACATAACCAGAAGAAATAAGAAACAGACCATGACCAGATATGTGCTCATCGCTGCACAGTTTATAATCGCAACAAAAAAAAAAATTGGAAACAGCCAAAATTTCCATCTGTAGATGAATGGCTTAAAAATGTACTGTTATAAACACACAATGGAATACTTTGCATCCTCCCAAAACAGTGATGAAACTATGAAACACCTATTTCATGGAAAGAGTTGGAGGATATTAAGCTTAGTGAAGTTAGCCAAGCACAAAATGTCAAGTACAACATGAGTCCACTGAGGTCAGTTCAAACTGCAGAATGTACACAAGGGAAAATGCACAGGGACACAACTCCTGGGATGAGGATTCGATATTCTGGCATGGGTCAGACCAAACCCAAGGATTCATATGTCATCAGAAACAGATGCAGATAGCACCTGTGCTGAAAGGCATCTTTTCCTCACCTCTCATGTGCTTGTAAGGCCCACAGAGGGGTGAGGGAAGAAAGATGATGGCAAGGGGTGGTCAAGACATTAAGTAACCCAAGGGGAGAGTATTGTTTATATCACTACAGTCAAGGGGGAGCGAGAGTAGACTTTATTCCGGCATTCCAATCCTTGAGTGCGATGTTGTGTAGCTTGTTCCCAGAGATGACTGTATGGCCAGAGGAGAGCACAACAGATCAGTGACGGGAGCTAAGCCCCAAAGTTCTGATTGTAGGCTTCTGACTCAGGGGCAGCACTTGGTGCTCCCTCTGAACTGGTTGGGGGTTACTCACACGGGTGTCACACTGAATATCTAAAGACATAACTTGTGGGGGATGGATGCACTAGACCATCCATTCGTGACTGGAGGAATAGCAATTGGGACTTTTAGGATGCTCCCCTTTCAGACACAAATGCTGAAGAATAATAGGGTGTTTGTGTTGTTAGGTATGTTGGACCCAGGGTATGTAACCCTGAAAGAAATGGGGACTGAACCGATGGTTTATAACATGTCCTACTCTCTATTTAACAGGGAGCTGTCACCGGCTTTATGTCAGGATCCCTGTTAGACTTGTGACTGTGTGTGTGTGTGTGTGTGTGTGTGTGTACTTATCTTTGCAAGATAGGCAGGATAGGAAATCTTTGGGAGAAAGCTGCAGGACCAATGGTTCCTGTGGGGCATGGGAAGGTAGCAGGGGTGCAGATGTAAGTGGGGAGCCAATAATGATAGGTACAGGGAAATAATAAATGTTCTAAAGTTGATGGTGAGAAGGGTGTAGTTTTTCTTGTGATGTTTGACTAATGAAAGTGTATGGGAGAGGAATTAGTGAGAGGTGAGTGATGAGTAAATATAATCATGGGGTAGGAAGATAAAAAGAGGAAAGAAGGAAATATATATATATATATATATATACATATATAAATATATGTGTATTTGTTTATATATGTATGGATATGCAAATGAAACCAGGAAGCAGATGGACTTGGGGCCTCAACTTAAATCCTGTCTCGGTATAAGAATGGTTTGTTCTAATATATGGTATTTTAGGATATTCACCTTCCTGACATGATTGTTTAAGACAAAATGGGTACATCAGCAAATGTGGTGAAGAAAGCTGATGGTGACTGGCTATTAAAAGATACAGTGTCTGGGGACTTAAAGGCTTGAAGTTAAATAAGCAGTCATCTAGTAGGGAAGCAACAAAGCCCACATGGAAGAACACCAGCCTGTGTGATCATTTACTGAAAAATTTGTACAGTAATACATTTTCAAAGAAATTAATATTATTCTAGAAATATATTTAACAAAAATGTTGTTTTATCTATCCTGTTACATCTGAACTAAACTCTTGATTTTTTCAAATAAAAATTCTTTGATTTCTTGACTTTAAAGTGTACCAGGAAGCCTTGCAAGAAGCAAGTATCTAAATTGTTGTATAATTTTCTTGTGATAGTAAGAAAGACATTATTAAAAATATAACTGTATGTGCTTTTAATTGACATTTCACTACTTTTTTCTAAATGTATCTTTCAATTATTATTTTATTTATAATTTAATATTTATGGGACTCTATGCTATAATAAGTTTTAAAAATCATTTTTTGGAGCTCTAACAGATATTATAATAATCTGTAGTTCAATTAGATCAATAATAATTACAATTATAGTTACTATCATTTTCTTTCTTCTTGAGCTCTTTGATATCAGCTCCTCTTTATATCCTCCCTCTCCCCCTAACCCCAGAACCCTTATTATTATATGATATATTATTATTATTGCCATATCTTATACCATCCAGTGTATCTGTTCACCTACAATTCTGTACTCGCTCCAGTCATTGCTATTGGTTCCCCTTCTTCCCTGTCGCCACCCCTTCCCTTAACCTCAGAGAGTCATTACTCCTGTTACTATTTCTATAGGGTTTATCTCTCTTGGATTTCATGCATTGAATGATCTTAATTATATAAATGAACATACGTATATCTAACAAGATTAATGAAGTAAAACAAAAAAAGAGTGAAGTGTCTACCCAAACGTTATTGTGGGCATTTAATGAATAGATTTAAGTAACAATTATATTCTGAGATTTCCAAAAGATTTTCCTAACTTTTGGATACATGCAATCAAATTAAAACAAAAATAAAAGCAAAATTATTACAGCCTCACTAGACTTCAAAAGTGATCAAAATTTTACAAAATGCAAGCCAAAAATTTAGGATAACATTGACTGTGTTGTGGTGTTTTAAAACATTAGCCTACTGCCACATCTTTAAGGAATTCCACTTAATATAATAACTATTCAAATTTCACACCAATCTGCAAACAGCATGATGAAGAATTTGGAGAGTTCAATCAGCTTCTTCAGTTTGAAACTGATCAAGTGTGCATGCAAGATGCACTTCTATTTACTGGTAATGAGAAGGAGAATGCTGGAAACAAAGAGGGAAGATCAGTATTTGAAGAATATGACCTTGGTGATCAAAATGAAGCTGATAGAATTTGGTGAGTCAAAAAAACTTCTTCATTGCAAATATCTTTCTTGTCGCCAAATATGGACAGCAACACTACACATGAACTTCACCAGATAGAACATGCAGGAATCAAATTGATAACTTCATGTCCCCACCCCCAGCCAGTCCTGGGGCTTTGGGGCTCAGCTCAAGGGGAGTCCCTCTGGAACATGGGGGTACCGTGAATGGTATGGCCCTTTGCCGGGCATGCCTACACAGTAGGGTATCCTGGGGCCCTCTAGGGTTTCCCGTATAGGCTCCAATAAATTTCTTCCCTTTTGCTTAAAAAAAAAATTGAGAACAGCTGTGGGAAGAGATGATTGAGATGTCCAATGTCATCAGACAAAACAAGGACAGTGGCCTCTGTGGAACAAACAGACCGTTACATGCTAACATGTGAGGTCAGATTGATGATGCAAAAAATGAAGTAAGGTCCATGAGAGTCTAAATACAATCGTGCGTATATACCACCTGCCTTTGGAGACCCTCTAAAGGAAAGACTTCATTCATTGTCTACTAAAACTAAATGCTATGTAGGATGACATCAAGAATATCATACACATTCTCATAGATATGATTGTTTGATTTGGGCCTCCTGATACCTGATCCTGTTAACACCTCTGTATCACACAGGCTGGTGTGTTTCTTCCAGGTGGGCTTTGTTGCTTCCCTTCTAGATGTGCACTAGCTTAACTTCAAGCTTTTAAACCCCAGACACTATATCTTTTAATAGCCTGGCACCATCAGCTTTCTTCACCACATTTGCTTATGCATCCATTTTGACTTTAGCAATCATGTTGGGAAGGGGAGCATCACAGAATGCCAGGTTAATAGAAAAGTGTTCTTGGGTTGAGGGAGTACTTGAGTTGAGGCCCCATGTCTATCTGCTACCTTAATACTTAACATATGAACATAGACCTATATCCCGATTGTTATATATAAATATATTTACATATACATGTGCCTATATTTATACCTATATAAATTTCTTTTGCCTCCTAGTTCTTTCCTCTGTTTCCTTTTACTGTCCTCCATTCCCACGATCATGTTCAGCCTTCATTCAGCTCTCAGTAATTCCTCTTGCCTGCATTGAACTTTATCATACCACACCAGGGATTCTACACTGTCCTTACCATCAATTTTATATCACTGGTTGTTCCCTTGTCTCCCAGCAACCTTTCCCTCACCTCTCCCTCTTCCACGTCCCCCTGGAACCGTAAGTCGCATTGTTTTCTCCTAGGGATTGTTTATCCCGCCCATTTTATATAGATAGATATGAAAAGAAGAAGGAGAAGGAAAAGACGATGAAGAAGAAAGACCTATAAATAGTTTGAGGTCTGTCTGCTGACCCTTATGAATGTTTTGTGATGGAGTCTGATGAGATGCTAGGCCCTGCTCCCTGAGTACAAAGTCTATTTTTGGATTCTTTGGGGACTTCCTTGCTTTGCTCCTTTTGCTACTCTGTTGCGCTCCCTTTATGTCATATGCATGCCATCAAGGGGGGTTGGAGACCCAAAGCCCATCTGTAGACAATTGGACATCCCCTCACAGAAGGGTCACAAGGAAGGTTCAAGCCAGCCAGGATGCAGTTATAGCACCAATGAAACATACAACATTCCTCTAGTTCTTTAATGTTTCCTACCCTCTGCTATCATGACCCCAGTTCTACCTTACAAATCAGGATAGACCAGAGCATGTACAGTGCTACAGAGTTCTTGACACACAGAATCCAGGACAGATAGACATCTTTGGAACAGTAATGGGAGTAGCAATAACATGAGTTTGTGCATTGAATATATATGTATAAGTTATCAGATTTACCATGGCAAAACTGAAAGCAGGAATTTTCAATAGTCCACAGATCAGACAATTTATAAATAATGCATGTTTCATATCATCCGTGAATGAAATAGAATCATGTGCCTGGTCATCATTTGTTGTTTTGGTGAAAAACTTTCTTGTCAACCAGAAGGCAGGCAACTACACATAATTAGTAGAGGATATGCTTTTTCATTTCAACGGTTTGGTCTAACGTATTAAAGTCCATTATTTACACCGTCATTTAGATTGCTTTCCAAAGAACCCTGATTACTTCAGCAAAAAGCAAAGTGAACGATTTCACCAAGACATAAAAACAATGGAAACCAGATAATGAAAATGTGATGTGCACGTGATAGCAGACCCTTGTTGGCATTATGTGCACCATTGGCCTGACACATCCCACTCTCAGAAGTCTTACAAAAAGAGCGTCTTGTATGTATAATGACTAGAGAGTTATCATCTGAAATCTGTGCTTTGGGTATGAAATAAGTAAATTTTCATGTGTTACCATTTTCTTTTACTTTTAAATGTGTTTCATTTATGCTTACAATATATGAATATAAACACTACATTAAATGTCTAATGATTTAATGGGCAAGCAGAGTAAAAAGACATGCAACAGACTATTTCCCTGCTAATTGATGTGGGCTTCATCATTGTCTCCTCAGCAATGAAAACTAATTACTGATTTGTGAACTTCTAATATCTCTGGCGGCACCATCTCCATAAATTATTTGTAAAGCATCAATGATTTGACGATTTTTCCAACAAAACACCACCATAAATTTGATGATTGTTTTGTTTACATTTTAGCAGAATTCATGTTTTTTTATTGGGGCTCTTTTCAAATTGATTGATATCTGATCCTTAATAACACCTCAAACTGGATCCTGTCCAGACACGTTAGTACACATTTATTTTGGTGAAAATGTATTAAAAAATCATTTTTTGGGGGCTCATACAATTCTTATCACAATCCATACATCCATCCATTGCGTCAAGCACATCTGTACATTTGTTGCCATCATTATTCTCAAAACATTTGCTTTCCACTTGAGCCCTTAATATCAGTTCCTCATTTTCCCTTCCCTCCCTGCTACCCCCTCCCTCATGAACCCTCCATAATTCATAAATTATTATTATTTTGTCATATCTTACACTGTCTGACGTCTCCCTTCACCCACTTTTCTGTTGTCCATCCCCCAGGGAGGAGGTTATATGTAGAGCCATGTAATGGGTTCCCCCTTTCTACCCTACCTTCCCTGCACCCTCCAGGTATTGCCACTCTCACCACTGGTCCTGAAGGGGTCATCTGTCCTGGATTCCCTGTGTTTCCAGTTCCTATCTGTACCAGTGTACATCCTCTGGTCTAGCCAGATTTGTAAGGTAGAATTGGTATCATGCTAGTGGGGGCAGGAAGCATTTAAGAACTAGAAGAAAGTTGTATGTTTCATCATTGCTACCGTGCACCATGACATGTTTGAAGAACAATTCATTAATTTAATATGAAGATCTTGAAGGATCCTTATAGAAATAAAACTATTAGGTGGTAGAAAGAAGATACTACTTTTCAGAATATTCTGAGATATCACATAAATGTTCATAAATATGGGACTAGTATTTAACTCACATTTACCAATGAGTTAAGATTATTTTTCTCTATAGGAAATCAAATTAGGATTGTACATGAGTTCCAGTAGCAAACTGTAAAGGCAAATTCATGTTATTGTTATGATTTTGAAAGGAATAAAAACAGCCTACATATTTGTTTTATAAAGGACAAGTGAAGTTCATATCAAGGGACACAAGTGTAATAAATAAATAAGTCATCTACTTTGTTCTTAATAGAAAGTGACATCACACAAGAGATAAGGAATGAGAATATTGATGGTAATACATATAAAAATACATTAAGTTTGAATAAAAACACTTTGTTTTACTGTCATCAAGTCCATTCTGATACATAGTGACCCAAATGGACAGATTTGAACAGTCACTTTTATCTTTCTTCTCCAGAGCCAGTGGGGCTTAGCAGTTCAATGGGCAACCAACTACACCACCAGGTCTGTGGTTAAAGAAGACAGCATTTACAAATACATAAAACTATAAGTTCTATTTCCTGTATGAAGAATAGTGTATTATTCGCTATTAAAATACTTTTCAAGGCAAATATGATTTGGAAATGACTATAAGTTATGTAAAAATGAAGAGATACAAGTAAATTAGATGAAATATTTAAAACATGGGGAAATTAATGAAAACAAATCATAAAGAAAATTATAAAATTTTTATTTAATGTTCTTTGCTTATCAATCTATTTTATAGAACCGTGAAATGTATATATAAAGTAGGAGGATTACTAGTGGAATACAATGTGATTTTGCTCTAGAGTATTGAAGAAAATGAAATAATGTAGCAAACATTAAAAAGATGTGGCAGAATAATTATCTAATGGAAAAATTTTAAATAATCATTAGTATTTGTCACACACACACACACACACACACAGTACTCACCCACTGCTATTGAATCAGTCAATTTCAACATACAGTGATCCTACAGTAGAAATGCTCCCAAGGTTTCTATGGCTGTAATTCTTCATAGATGGAGTGGCTGGTGGGTTCAAACTGCCAACCTTTCAGTTACCAATCCAATGTGGAATTCGCTATACCTCCAGGTTGTGGTGCGTGTGTTTGCGTATACTTTAAAAAGTCCACGAACAAATTCCAATAACTTGTTTTTCCATGAGCCAGCTCTCATGTGTGTCCGTGTGCACACACATAAATAACAAAGTACCAAATATAATGTCATAAAGAAACAAAAAGTAAGTTAAAATAAAATTTAAAAGTTGGAAAATGGCCTGACTTATATTATATTTCTTATTGCTCAAATATAGTTACTTAAATCATAGAAATAAGATATCATAAAACCAAAGGATGGAGTTCTGGTGTAAGCTGATTTAGAGAATATTTTGAGATATTATATGAGCTCCAAATTTTGCAGGGAAATTATTAAATAGTGTTTAATATATATATTGATACAGGGGTAACTCAATAGGCTGAGAATATTTGGATGAATATTTTTAATTTGAGTCCCTTTCTCTATAGATATAATGTGTCAAAAATTGGTCAACAAAGATAATGTTATAGAACAGTATTCTTGTAGAAGCATGAACACTTGAACTGCATTTTAAGGATAAAATGATTGGTACTTAGTACAAGATTTGGCAAGTATGTGGCACATGGGAAAATAAGTGTAAGCTGGTGGTTCTCAAAGGAATATATAATATTTATAAATAAGGCATCAATAGATTCAGCAACCTTTCAAATACTTGCTATTTATATTGCATTTATACTGTGTACTCAGTTAAAATAAAAACCAAAGACTGATCATTTATCTCTTCCTCTTCCATGTCTATGTGGAAAAACATTATAGATCAGTGAAGATGACAGGAAAAATTAAGTTATTTTGAAGAATTTGAGAGGACGTTTGTATCACTGATAAAACAACTAAGTAAATATTATAGGTAGGTAGGTAGGTAGGTAAGATAAGTGGATAGGTAGGTAGGTGGGTAGGCAGATAGATAAATAGATGAATGGACCTCCTTGATTTTGCCCTTTCTTCCCTGGTTATAAGACATCATAGAGTAAAGCAAAAGATTCAGGCTAGTGTATGTAGTGTCTGTCTGATCAGAGTGAAGAAATACAGCAATTGCTAATAACGTGCAAACAATCAGAAACAACAGCGAAAAGCTGGAGAACAAATACCAAAGTGCTTAAAGAAAAAAATATCAGAATTCATCAAAAATACCCTTAAAAATATAAATGAAATAAATTGTTAAATAAAACAGTTTAGAAAATGCATTGCCAGGAGATTCACAAAATATTATATATGTATATATTTTTCTATCTTAATGAATTGTATGTGGAAAATAATTCCAGAAAAAGAGTAGCATGAATAGTAATTAAGTTATTATTCTTGTAATAGTATATATTTCCATGACAATTCATTTTGTATGCATACCCAGAAAGTCAGATCTACTATTATCAAATCAATTTCAACTCATCAACGACTGCCATTCAGTAACGAGACTGTAGGAAAGAGAAGACTGGCCCCGTGGGTTTCGGAAACTGTAAATCTGTAATGGAACAGATATGACCCCAGTGATGGTGGGTTAGAACCAGGCATCTTGGGGTTAGCAATGCAAAAGTTCTTAGATAATGATAAACTGAAGAAATCTGCCACCTAATTCTTTTATAATTGTCTTGGGTACTATCGTTATTCCATATGAAAATGGGAAAATTAAGAATACGGAAGAAATGCTTCATTCACATTCACTCTAATTTAACCATAATTAATGATAGAAAATGGACATCTGAAATTCTTGGAGAGGCAAATGTAAACAAAATAATAAAATGATGTGTGTTACTGAAAGACATATGAGATATATGTGATTTCTTCTTAGGATAGCTCAAATTGCTGCCCTTTGAATAACTTTCCTTTGCCACTGTTCCTGGCCACTGCATGTCCAGATGAAATAGTGTCACTAGAGAACAAATACAAGGGCTTCAAAGAACCCAGATATCTTTGATGTCCATTTTCCATGAGCCTTTGGAAGCCCTTTCGCACCAGTACATAATAGTGCTTCATCTTATGAGCCAGGCATTCTTCTAGATTGCTACGTGGACGTTGGAATTAGGTAAGGAGTTTCTCTATATGCGTAAGGGGCTACCATTGTTATAATTTCATTAATTTAATGAGAGAAGGTGAAAGATCATTAGCAAATAAAAGAGTTGTCATTAAATATTGAAAATTTTATTGTTAGTAAGAAGAGATGTAAGATGTATAATTTTATTATAGATAAAAGAAGTATTTTGTTCTTAATACAGAATGGATGAGATGAAATTATTTGAAAATTCAACAAGTAATTTTATAAAGTTATTTTATTTATTAAATCACTACAAAAATGCTATCTTGAATGCCCAAGATAGCTTGTTATAGATGTTGTTTCTATTTATAAAAATAACATTGACTACATTGTTGAAAGTAAATCTGTGTCCTTTAGCATTTGAAACTGTTTTTAAATTTTAAGTTTTCTTCAAGCTAATTAAATTATTATTTCAATTTGAGTCCATGAAGTGCACTCTTTTTTCTCTTAAAGTTGGTTAAAGAATAAATACTAACTTCACCAACTCTTGATTTAATGCCATGGAATGTAATTCTCCTTTCTTTCCTATATGTTTGTTTTTTGAATGGGAACTAAATCCTGTTCAAGTTATAAATCAGGAATCTTTCATTTTATTTTCAGATATTATATCTTTCTATCTAATTCTTATCTCTACATATCACACAACATCAATGGTTTCATATAAGAATTCATATTCCTTGATTAATTTCACATGAAACCACTGCCATTGTTTAGATTACAACCCTGTAATCCTATACGTGGTTACTGAGGCTACAAAATTAGAAGTATATCTTCCACATTAACTCCCATTTTCTTTATTTGACTATTTTCTAGCTGACATTTTAGATATACTTATAGTTTTCTTCTTTAACTTATCATACAACACAAACAAAAATTTATCAAGTTTAAAGAGCACGATTACACCTCCTCCTGGTATATTACATAGGGTTTTGTATATAGAAATATATATAATTTGATAAGTGCAATAGCAAAAATGAATAATATTTCCTGAACTCCTTAGTGTACATTTGTTTTTATCGTCCTGCTGGATAAGAAAAAAAAATTAACAGATGAAATAATTAAATAGAATTGCAAAAGCGCTTTCAGGTATGGATGAGAGTGTGCCCGTTGAGGAGATTCTTGTTTTGACCCTGCACCTACTACCGTGTCTGTCTTTTCACTTCCCTGCAGGTTTTCAAAACACAAAGCCAACTCCCTGCTCTGCTGGTAAATATTTTCAATAAGAATTTCAAAATAGATGGAAGAGGTGGTTCTTTTTTATGTTATTGTTAGAAAAGTTCTGCCAAGTACTTTCAAATAGCTTTTATTTTAGTTTTTCTCTCTAACAAAGATATTATTAAGTCTCCTTGGCCATGCTTTGTAAGAAAAATAATTTATCAGTATTGAATACTCATTTCAAGAAAAGCAGTTGGTCAATTAACTCTACAATGCATGTCAGCTCTCAGAAACCATAAATCACAGTCGAATCAACAAACTACTGATGTAACCTTTAGCCAAGAGTACTCTAAGATACAATAACGGCGAGACTATTGGGCAAATATGTATTGGTGAAAATTCAGAACAGCATTGTTAGCTCAGGTCCTGAAAGAATTTCAAAAGTGTTGCCGCGTGCAAAAATTAGAGCTTTACAATTGTGGTAGTTCCATGCAACAATTTACAGTGTACCTTTCTTTTTATTTGAGCACATTGTAAACACTTTAACAGCACTCATTTTAAAATCCTATATTATTCTTACAAGAATATTTGTTGTACAGCAAATCTCTAATAATAGGAGCGGTCTCCAGGGCATCTAGCAGCACAAAAACCACAGACCATACTGCATGTTTCCAAAACTAGAGAAGTCTTTTCTTGTGGAGAAGAGCCTTATTTAAATAGCCATCAATGGCTTGCTAAGAACATTAAACTGAGATGGTATTTAATTACATGTTGTCTGAACTATTTTGAGCACGGAATTTTGTCCAGCATCTTTGTGAGTGTTTCTTCTGTTACTCCGTTTGGAGATGCGTAGCAATCTGACTCAGTGTAGAGTCAATGTTATGGACCACAATGTTTGATATTCATATAAACTGAAACACAGACAGGTAAACCTATTCTATTTTCCACTCTCAATCTTACTGTCACTTCGTCTCTGAATTGAAAATAGTAACTGGAGCAAGTAATACAGAGCTGTCAACTAGCTCTGCACCTAGAATTCAAAACGGACTTTACCAATGCTTTGTACCACATACTAGTTTTATCCCACTTAGACTTAAAGCTGTGTATTTTTTTGATCTTTAATAAGTGAACATTTGGACTGTTTGTTTTCTATCATATTTAAACCGTTGCTTCTTTAATGCCTATTTTGTTAAAGCTATTCTTTTTTTAAAAAGTTGTATTGGCACATAATCCACATCATACAATTCAGGAATTCAATCCTATCAAGAAGGGTTTCACAATCATTACCACAGTCAAGTTTAAAAGGCATTCTTCTTACTTGTACCTATTGTTATTAGCTTCGCATTTCTCCCCAACTTCCTTTGCCATATCCCCAAGAAATCATTAATCCAGTTACTGTACCTATAGATTTACCCATCCTGGACTGGATTTTATATACTGAATATAAATATACTCTTTTGTGTGTGTGTGTATATATATATATAGCAAAAAAACTATCAATAATAAAGCAAAACAGAGAAAAATATCAATTCAAAATAAATATTAAAAATATTTAAATACTTGCACAAATTTAAAAAGGGTGAAAAGGGAGATCAAATGATATGGTGTTAAAATTTCACCTAACTGCATCTGCAATGTTCCACTTTCCAATGCATTTTGCATGATAGCAAGGCTACTCACATCCCTGAGTGATGGTCACCGAGGATTCACCAGAGGCTAATCCTTATATATTTACCCTTCCCTTTTTATTTCTTTTGAAAATTGAAACAACTTTAAAATGGATCAAAATGGTGATCAAATTATAAGATATTATGTTTTAACCTAATTATGTCTACCATAATTGTCTTTATAACGTTCTCTGTATGATAACAAAGTTATTCACATCCTTCCACCATAGTCAGAGGGGTTCAGTGGAGGCTTGAGCTATGTGTGGACCATACAAATGGACTTTGAGCTTCCACTTCATACATAGCTTTCTGTAAACAAGGTGTTTACCATTTAACTTCCAATACCATTCCCTCCTTAGGATTTGGATTTTATTACATACAATCCTTTGATCACACAAACGGGTGTGCTTCTTCCATATGGATTTAGTTGATGTCTCATTTAGGTGGTCACTTGTTTGAAGACAAGTCTTTGAGATCTCAGACAGACATCGTTCTTTCTGATAGCCAAGTATTTAGTTTCGATGCCATTCTTTGCTATAGCTTCCCTATCTTCAGTGAGCTCTTCACGAAGGTGATTATTGAGTAGGGCCATGTCATAATAACCAATCTTTCATAGATTGGGGCTAGAATGATGAGCCCCAAGTCCATTCATATAGTTAGGGTTTGCACATGTTTGGGTTGCTGTTGCTTATAGGTGCCATTGAATTGGTTCAGACCCATAGTGACCTCAGGCACAGCAGAACGAAAAACCGTTCAGTCCTGCCCCATCCTCACAATGGTTCTAATGCTCGAGTCCATTGTTGCAGCCATGGTGTCAACCCATCTTGTCAAGGGGCTTCCTCTTTTCCGCTGGCCTTCCACTTTACCAACCATGGTATCCTTCTCCAGAGACTGGTCTCTCCTGACAGCATATCCAAAATATCCAAGACCAAATCTCTCAAGCCTTTCCTCTAAACTTTGGAGTCTATGCTTTGCAATACTCTAAAGAGGTCGTGTGCAGTAGATTTACCTAATGCAATGTGTCTTTGGATCTCTTGACTGCTACTCCTGTGAGTGTTGATTGTGGATCCAAGGAAGATAAAATCCTTGACAACTTCAATGCTTTCTCCATTTAACTTGATCTTGGCTTCTGAGTCAGTCGTGAGAGTTTTGGTCCTCTTCACTTTGAGTATTAATCCACACTGAAGGCTGCAACCCTTGATCTTCATAAGCAAGTGCTTCAAGTCCTCCTCATGTTCAACAAGCAAGATTGTGTCATTGGTATAACACCGACTGTTAAAATTTTCCTGAAATTCTGAGGTCACATGCTATGTATCTATGTCTCCGGTTCACTTGAAAGACATGTTTGTCATCTTATTTAAAAAACATTATCAGCCATCTCCTTGAGGCATAAGATAATTCTATTAATAGTGTCATTACTTTAACCAAAGATATAGAATTTAAAGCACAATTGAAGAAAGGAAATTATAATATATAGGTTGGCTATGACTAGCAATATATGATTTGTTGGCTTGTGCATATTAAATTCTAACGTGGATACTATTTACATAAACAGTGTGGGTTGGCAATATGGAAAAGCTTTTAACAATAAACACTGAAAGCAGCAAAACCAGGCCTGCCAGATTAACACACACTATAATAAAGCAAGGAGAGTACTAAAATGATAAAATATGTTAGTCCCCACCCACCATTCATTGGGCACCCTGAAGGCAAGAGATCTGAACCCAAAGCCAACAGCTGCCACCTCGATAACCCTTTGGATAGTTTCTCCTCACACTAGCGAGTTTCAGCCTTAAGTCCAAGGACCACAGGTGAGTTTGAGATAAAGCCCAGTTCACGGAGTGGCGTTTCCTCATCGAGCCCCTTTGATTCCCTTGGATACGGCCTGTGAAGGATGGTGTGCTCCTCAAACTAGCAGCTTAAATTGTACGGAGTTGACAGTAAACGGCCTGGGTCACTGAGGTCTAGATAGAAACTTTGTCAACATTGCCCAATTAGGAACATGGTACCAGGAAAATTCTACATTTGGGTTCTTATCTTATCATGGCCAGACCTAGCTCACAATGAAAATGGGTTTAAGAGAGTATGATACATAATGAGAAAACTTATAGACAAAAGAAAAAAGGATCGATTCATTTGGGATGTGGGGACCCTGAAGTATAGACACACACGCCAGGGCCCAGAGCTTTAGTTGAGGCAGGTTTAAATAGCTTTCCTGCATGTAGCCTGCAACACATGACAGCATTACACAAAGGGACAGCTCACGTTCTCTGACGTACAGAGAGGAGGGAGGACACCCTTGGGAACATGACGCAAATGATA
This sequence comes from Echinops telfairi, assembly GCF_000313985.2. Classification (NCBI taxonomy): domain Eukaryota; kingdom Metazoa; phylum Chordata; class Mammalia; order Afrosoricida; family Tenrecidae; genus Echinops; species Echinops telfairi. The sequence goes on from NW_022109767.1 coordinate 15,892,038, forward strand.
AGTTTGCAGAAAGCTGCTTCTGCAGCCTTGCCAGGGAACATGAGGCGGCATGTCTGCTCTATCTCAGGCAGAAAGACAGGCCAGTTGCTGCTTCATCAGCTCCCATGGTTGAGCCGTCAGCATTTCCCATGGGCTTTGAACCCTGGAAGGTGGCGGTCCTGTCCCATTTGCCTAGGGAGCAAACCGCTTTTCCCCTACACTATATAAATATCGATGAGCACCTTTTCCCAATGGGAGGTTGCTCTTCTCAGTTTTTCCACCACCAGAAATATCATCACCTTCTCCAAGACATAAGTGGCCCCACCCTTGCATCTTGACTCAAATTTCCAATAAGCTTCACTTAACACTCTGGTAGACTGTCTGTTGATTTGGAGGGAGTTTGGCATAATTTTTATGCACCAACTGAATGGTCTCCCTTTCCCCACATGTTGAAAAACTGACTACACTTGAGGTGAGGTTTTCTCTGTTAAAGTTATAAGATGTTCCTATAACTCACGGCCATTGTGTTGATGCTGATTCATAATGACACCCATGACCGTACCTGTTTATGGGAATAAAAATCCCCATCTTTCTCCTGAGGAACTGTTGATTGCAACCCAGCGGGTCCCCACTGCGCCCCCCGGGCTCCACTGATGTACATATAGAGGATCTAATATATAGTATGTGGGTGCTAGGCAAGCTCTCTACCATATTGCTTGGGAGGCCAGTTTAGAAGATGACTTTACCTGGGCACAGAAGTCCGCCCTCATCTTGGTGTTTAACCTTATGGTAGTGGACTCATACACTACTTGTGCTTTTGTGGTTGGCTAACTTCACTCAGCATAATGCTTCCAGGGCCCCTTCATGCTGCGAGGTGCTTCACGTTTGCAGGAATACATAACATTCAACTGTGTGTATGTACCAAAGTTCTTTCTGTTGTTATTTTACTGATGGACGTTTGGGCTTTTTGCGGCTTCTTGCAGTTGTGGACTGTGCTGTATTGAACGTGGGAGAGCTTAGGTCCAGTCACATTCCATTCTTGTTATAAAAGGAGTTCTCTACTGTTGAAAAAATTCAGTAAGGCTTGTTGTTGTTGTGTGGTGAGATGTCCTCAGGTCAACTCCTATTAATAGAGACCCTATGCATAACAAAAATAACAACAAAACAAGCAAACACAAAAAGCACTGCCTTGTCCTGAGCCTTACTGACAATTTGATGTTTGAGTGTTTTGTCGCATTTACTGTGTTATTCTTTCTTGGGGATCAGCCCTCAGCTTTTATAAACATGTTTTCTTTTTCTAAGACAGTTTTCTCCTGGTAACATGTTTAAATATCGGAGATGTATTCTCTAGGAGCATTCCAGCTGTATAACTTCCAAGAGACATTTTTATTTCTGGTAGTGCATGACACCTTAAATATTCTTCACCCAGAGCATATTTCAAACGCATCAACTCTTCTGAGGTACTCCTTATTAGTTTTTGAATTTTCACATGCATATGAAGCAACCGAGCGACCATGGCTGGGGTCAAGTGCACCTTGTCTTCAATACGACACACTTGCTTTGAAATGTGCTGAAAGTCTTATCCGGCACATTTGTCCAATACAATCTGTAATTTGATTTTTTGGTCTATGCTTACATGAACATTTATAGTGGTTCCAAGCAAAATGGAATCCCTGAGAACATCCCTATTTTTTCTGTTTATCATGATGATGTGTATTGGACCATTTGTGAGAACTTTTGTTGGCTTTGGATTGAGTAGCAATCCACACAGAGCTATGGCCATTGACTTTCAAGTCCTTCAAGTTCTCCTCAGTTTCAGCAAGCATGGTGTGGTGTGTCCAGACCTCATGCTGTTAGTAAGCCTCCCTACAGCCCTGGCTCCTCATCCTCATTCTTCTTCCTACAGTCTATCTTCTTAGATTGTTTGCTCAGCATACAAAGTCAACCCTAATGCACACCTTTCTGATTTTAAATCATGCAGAAGTCCCTGGTTAAGTTTATTTGACTGCTTCTTGGTCTATGTAGAGGTTTCAACTTCAACCTGAACTTTCATTGAAATGTGATGTTCTGTCCACAGTCACCCCTTAACCTTGTTTTGGATAATGAGATTGAGTTTCTCATCATTTTTTCCCAAAGATATAGTTAAGTTGATGCCTGGATATTCTATTTTGGGAAGCCCATGTGTATAGCTGCCTTTAATAATGTTGAAAAAGTGTATTTGCCATCAAGAAGACCTTGGCCTTGCTAAACTCTGTCCTGTGATCTCTAGATTTGCTTCCATCACCATGGCCATAGTTTTCAGCTACCATTCTTTCCACATTTCACATTCCAATTGACAATAATATCAATCACCTTGATTGTATTTTTGATCAATTTGGAATTTTTGATGTAAGAAATTAAATTTTGTTCATTAATTAATAACTGAAATTTATGTATAGGTATAATAATAATTTTCCCATAAATGCTATAATTATACTAACTTATTGTAAATTATGTATGCTAAGCATTTGTCAAATGGGTTTGAAAAATTTTCTCTGTCAATATGCCTTTTCTTTTTCTTTCTTTTTTTAAAAATTTAAATCATTTTATTGGGAGTTCGTACAACTCTT
>NW_022109767.1:15904716-15906251 GCF_000313985.2 Echinops telfairi
GCTGGTGGGTTTGAACAACTGATCTTATACTCAGTCGCCTAATGCTTAAACCCCTAGGCTCCTTCTCAAGATACTAAACATCTCTGCGACAACAGCAAAGTTAGAAAGAGACACACATACAATTTTTCCTTTAAAGCAAAATATTGAAGGACAAATACAATATTAAGTTTAAGGCAAGTGTTTTAAATTAAGTACACAGTAATAGACCTTGTTGATAAAATGTTTTTTTTTCAATACGGTCTTATTTATGGTGTTGGAATTAGTTTTATATTTAAGTACATATGCTGTTAGTGTCTAACAGCCCCCTCTGATTAATAGCTACCTTATGTACACAAGAATGAAACACTTATGCTTGAGCTCATTTTTTCAGCTTCCATCCCATTAAGTTTTCCTCTCTTTTGATGCCCTTCTAATTCATCACATATTCTGTACTTTTCCAGGGACTGGTCTCTACTGATGACATGCCCAAAGTACAAGAGACAAAATCTGGGCATCCTCACTTTTAAAGAGGATTCTGGCTGTATTTTTTTTTTTCCAAAATGGATTTGCTATAATCACCAGTAATTTATCAAAATATGTTGATTGCATATTTGACATTTTTCATACTGGAGAAGTTGGTAAAACTATTTAAATTCTTCAGTATGGCTTCATAGTCCCCAAGCACAGGTGTCATGTTAGTTCTGACTCATGTCTACCCTACATCATAGAGTAGAGTTGTTTCTCTGGGCTTCGGAGGCCATGATCGTTACTGGAATAGAAAGCCTTATCTTTCTCTTGAGGAGCAATGGGCGGTGGTTTTGACCTACTAATCTATAGGCGCGCAGCCCCATACTTAATCCATTATGCCCCCAGGGCCCCCAATTTCATTGATCAATGAGTAAATTTGAATAATAGTTGTATTGATTAGACTTCCTTAGAGGCATATAGATATTATCTTATTAAAGACAACAAGGTATTTCAAGGTGCTTATGGGAATTTCTTTTTTGACGATGCAGTGATGCCACTGCTCTGGAATTAGTCATTGCTAACATTGTGAGCCACAGAATCGTCTGATTCCTAATGGTTCAGCTCAGTGACTTTAGGGCATTGATGCCTATGGTCGCCATCTTTATGCATCCAGTTAACTTCTGATCACTCCACATTTTCCTAGTCATGTTCTGTACATTCCACATTCTCATTTTAATGCATGTAGGCAGCTGTTTCTTTTCATTTTTATTTGTGCCCCACCAGCAAGTGAAGGTCCTAAAAAGCTTACTTGACTTCACATCAGAGAGCCAGAATATACCTTGTGGAGGCAGTTGTTATCCCACCCCCCACCCCCTGCCAAAAATCTGAGTACCTTTCATCCTGAGGGACTCATCTCCTAGCACTCTATTGTACAATGTTATGCTGTTACAGAGTAAATACTTCCAGAAGTGAACCGCCACTTTCCTTTTTCCTAGTCTACCATAGCCTGAAAGCTCTGCTGAAACCGGTGCAGTGCAGGTGAACCTGCTGGTATTTGAAACCTGGGGATGAAGATTCTGCATCACAAC
>NW_022109767.1:15907335-15908636 GCF_000313985.2 Echinops telfairi
AAAAAGTTGGAATCAATGACAAAGGAACAAGAGTTGAAAAATATTGTTTGCTGATGAAACAGCTAGAGATCACATGATCGAATTTTGCAAGATCAATGAATTGTTCACAGGAAATACTTTTATTCAACAACTTGAGGTCATTATGTGGGTGGACTTCTCTATATGGAATGCACAGAAATCAAATTGGGATAATCTGTGGGAAGAGACAATGCTTAGTATCAGCAGCTAATCCAGGCCTGGGACTGACTGTGGAATGGACTATAAATTGCTCATATGAAAGTTCAGGTGTAAGCTGAAGAAAATAAAAACAAGTCCACTGGAGCCAAAATACAATCCCACTTGAATTTTGAAAACATCTCAAGAATAGATTCCATGCATTTGACATCAATGACAGAAGACCTGATGAATTGTGGGAGCACATCCAGACATCAATCATGGATAAAGCAGAGTCATTAAAAAAGAAAAGATGTAAGTGGATGTCAGAAGAAACTGTTAAACCTGTTCTACATGGTAAAATAGCTAAGGCACATGGAAGAAATGATGAAGTCACAGAGTTGAACAGAATATTTCAAAGGGCAGTTCTAGATAACAAAATAAAATATTATAATGGTATGTGTACAACTCTACATTATAAAACCAAAAGGGAAAAATAAGCTCACTCTAACTTTTACTGAAAGAATTCAAGAAAAAAAATCAAGCTTCAACTTCCAATATTGGAAGATTCTAAGGGAAAAATATTGAATGACACAGGAAGCATTAGAAGATTGAAAGAATACACAGAAACATGGTATCAGAAAGAGCACGCAGACATTCAACCATGTCAAGTTAATATGAACATGAACTAATGGTGCTGAAGGAAGAAGGCGAAGCTGAACTGAAAGCATTAGCCAAAAGCAAGGCTCCAGGAAGTGATTGAATACCAATTAAAATGTTTCAATAACTTGATGAAGGACTGGCAGAACTCACAATTCCAAGGCATGAAATTTGGAAGACAGCTACTTGGCCAACTGATTGGAAAAGATTAATATTTACACCCATTTCAAAGAAAGGTGATGTGCGGTAGCTTAGTGTCTCTTCTTCCTGTCCGGCTGGAAAGATGGCATCCCGCCAGGAAGGCACTGGACCAGCAGCCACCTCCTCCACCTCTACGACCAGCGCTGGAGGGAAGGGCAAAGGCAAAAGCGCCTCCGGAGACTCGGCTGTGAAACAAGTGCAGATCGATGGCCTGGTGGTATTAAAGATAATCAAGCATTATCAAGAAGAAGGCCAAGGAACTGAAGTTGTCCAAGGAGTGCTTCTGG
>NW_022109767.1:15909541-15911224 GCF_000313985.2 Echinops telfairi
GGACTCTTGAGATCATGGGGCAACTGTTGGATTGAAAAGCACAGAAGATTTGTCTAAGGCCATTGCTTGCTTTGGCTGTAATGTTTCTTTCAAGCCAGAAAATAAAGTTAAAGCATGTTTTAATAAAAAAAAACAAAAAAAAAAGAAGAAAGGTGATGCAACAGAATGCTCAAATTATAGAACAATATTGTATCCAAGTAAAAATTTCCTAAAGATTATCCAACAGCTAACTATTACAGCAGAACATTGACAGGGAGTTACTAGAGGCTCAGACTCAACTCAGAAGAGAATGTGGAATAAGGGATAGCATTGCTGATGTCAGACGGATCTTGGCTGAAAGCAGAGAATACCAGAAAAATATTTGCATCCATTTTATTGACTACACCAAGGCATTTGACTGTATGGATCATACCAAACTATGGATAGCTTTGAGAAGAATGGGAATTCGAAAACACTTCATTGTACTTGGATCAGGGGTTGTTGTGAAGGCAGAACCAGGAAATGCTGTACGGTTTAAAATGAGGGAAAAGGTACATCAGGGTTGTATCCTCGCACAATATACTTATTCAAAGTATGTGCAAAGAAAAGAATCAGAGGGCCTAGATGATATGAAGGAGAATGTGGCATCGGGATTACTAACAGCCATATAGTGCGAGAAGTGTGCCCAATCTGATGCTACCACACTGGGGTGAAATGCTGAGGGCATGCAACAGAGCAGCAAGGGGAGCAAAGCAATGAAGTCTCAGGGGAATACCGAAAGTAAACTTTGGCTCCAAGGCATGGCATCCCATAAGACTCAACTGGAAAATACTCCTAAAGGTCAACAAACAGACCCGGAACTATTTATAGGCTTTTCTTTTTTTCCGTCCTTGGGTTTTGTTGTTGTTGTTTGGTTGGTTGTTTTTCTTTTATTGTTTTGTTTTGCTCTGCCTTGTTTTAATCTGCATGTCTATCTAGATAAGATAGGTGGGATAAAAATCCCAGAGGAGAAAAAAACAGGACGGATGGTTCCAGGGGGACATGGGAGAGGGGATGTGGGGAAAGGAAGTGGGTGTTTGCAAACCCAGGGACAGGGAGCAACAAATGATCTAAAATCGAAGGTGGGGAGAGTGTAGGATGCCTAGTAGCGCTTGATCAAGGGCAATAAAACTAAGAGGAATTACTGAAACCCAAATGAAGGCCGAACATGGTACTGGGAGAAGAGGTAAGTAAAAGGAAATAGGGGAAAGAACTAGGAGGCAAAGGGCATTTATAGAGGTCTGAGTACAGGCATGTACATATGTAAATATATTTATAGATAATGATAGGGAACTAGATCTATATACATATATTTATACATCAAATATCAAGGGAACAGATGGACATTGGGCCTCTACTCAAATATTCCCTCAAAGCAAGAACACCTTGTTCTAATAATCTGGCATTCCGTGATGCTCAACTTCCTGACACAATCACTGAAGACAAAATGGGTGCGTAGCATACGTGGTGAAGAAAGCAGATGGTACCCTGATTTCAAAAGATATAGGAACTGGAACTGGGGTCTTAAAGGTTTGAAGATAAATAAGTGGCCATCTAGCTGAGAAGAAACAAAGTCCACCTGGAAGAAGAACACCAGACTGTGTGATCATGTGGTGTCTATGGTATCAGGTATCAGGCATCAAAGACCGAGAACAAAAAAAAAAA
>NW_022109767.1:15911853-15923023 GCF_000313985.2 Echinops telfairi
ACTCCCAATGAAATGATTTTAAAAAATCAAAACAAACATCAACAAAAATACAACCTTTGATATGCAGACAAAAAAGATTGCTTGCTAAAAATGAGGATGGCTTGAAGCACCTGGTGATGAAGATGAAGGATTTCAGCCTTCAATGTGGATTATAACTCAATGTAAAGAGGGCCAAAATCCTCCTAGCAGGACAAATAGGTAATATCATGATAAATGGAGAAAAGATTGAAGTTGTCAAGGATTTCTATTGCTTGCATCCACAGTTAATGGCCATAGAAGTAGCTGTCAAGAAATCAAAGGACTCATTGTATTGGTTACATGGGTTGCACAAGGACTCTTGTTCTTGTTGTTATTCTGTAACAACCCTATGCAAAATCAAATCAAACACTGCCTTGTCCTGTGCCAGTCCCAGAATTGTTCCTATGCTTGATCCTGTTCTTGCAGCCACAGTGTCAATCCATTTCACCAAGGATCTTCTCATTTATCGCTGCCCACCACTTCAGGAAGCATGATGTCTTTCTCCAGGGACTGGTGTCTCCTGACAATATGATGGAAGTATGCAAGGCAAAGTTTTGACAGACTGGTTTGTCCTTTTAGCATTCCATGGTATTTTCAATATGGTTTGACAACTTTCACATGCATATTAGGCAACTGGAAATACAATAATAGGTTGGGTTAGATGCACATTAGTTCTCAAAGTAACATCCATGTTTTTCAATACTCTAAAGAGGTTTTACCTAATGGAACTTATCTTTTGATCTCTTGACTGTTGCTTTCATGAACATTGACTATGGATCCAAGCAAGACAAACACTTGGGCAACTTCAAAACTGAGATAGTTAAGGTTAATTGTGCCAACATGGCCAATAAACACATTGAAGGGTGAAGAGGTAAGTGGCTCAGTGAGCCTCACCTTTCTGGTTCTCAGGTCTCTTGCTCGCTGATGGTCGGACCAGGGTGCAGCTGCCTTAGCTAGTTCCTTGCTTGAGCTGGCAAGGCTCATTTCCTGTGAGACATCCCTGAAAAGAAGCCACATGGACCTACTCTGATGTAACCGTGGATGTTGGAGCAGCCTTGTGGAGACCCCGGTCAGCACTGAGATGCTTACACACTCACTGATTCAAATTTCGTCCTGTAGTTGACGTCATTGTGTGTGTTTTGTGAGATTGAGGAGGACTTTGTAGATCGGTGTCGGACATATGGGCTAATGTTGGACTTATGGGCTTGGACAGTACTGGGTTGGGATGCTTTTGTAATGTACACTTAACCTTTATATAAAGCTCCCTCTTATATACATATGAGTTTCTGTGGATTTGTTTCCCTAGTTTATCCAAACTAGCACAACAATTTCCTCCATTTATCATGATGTTACCTACTAATCCACTTGTAAGGATTTTGATCTTCTTTACATTTAGTTACAATCCTTTATCTTCGTCCACACGTGCTTCAAGTCCTCCTCATTTTCAAGCAAGCAAGCTTAAGTCATCTGCATATTTAAGTGTTCTAATAAGCTTCCCTCAAATTCTGATGTCACATTCTTCTTTATATAATGCATTTACTTTGATTATTGGCTCCACATAGAGATTGAATAACTATGGTGAGAGGATCCAACCTTGACCAACAACTTTCCCGATTTTAAACCGAAGTATTCCCTTGCTCTTTTATCACAACTGCATCTTGATCCAAGTACAAGTTGCACAGAAGCACAATGAACTGTTCTCAAATTCCCATTTTTCCCAAGGCTATCTATGGTTTGTTATGATCCACACAGTTGAATACCTTGGCAAAATCAATAAAACACAAATAAGCATCTTTCTGGTATTACCTCCTTTAAGCCAAGATCCATCTGACTTCAGCAATGATGTCCCTTGTTCCACATCCTCTTCTGAATCCAGTCTGAACCTCTGGCTGCTCCCTGTCAATGCACTGCCACCACAATTGTATGATCCTCAACAAAGATTTATGTGCATGTGATATCAATGATATTGTTATATATTTTGTGCACTCTGTTGGGTCACCTTTCTTTGGAATGAGCTCAAGTATGGATCTATACCAGTCAGTTTGTCAAGTAGCTGTTTCCCAAATTCTCTGGCATCAGATCTCTCTAGAGTACTGAAAAGTAAGGAGGTTACTATGTAGATTAAGGTGAAACTGACCCAAGTTATATGCATCTGAAAATTGGACAATGAATAGGAAAGTTTGACATTAAAATGAGTTTTAATTCTTGTGCTGTCAAAACAGATGGAAATTACCATAAACAGCCAAAACACGTGTCTTGTTAGAAGTACGGCCAGAATGCTGCCTGGAAGTAAAGATGAAGAGTTACTTCAGGCATGTTCTTAGGAGAGACCAGTTCCTGGAAATGGACATCACACTTAGGGCAGAAAAAAAGGAAGGCCGCAAAGAGATGAATGTGCCCAGTGGCTGCTACAAAGGGCTCAAACGTAGGGACAATTGTGAAGGTGGAATAGGACTAGGCAGTGTTTTGTTCTATTATGTGCCATATTATTGTAGGTTGGAACCACCTCGATGGTACTGACAACATGATCAAGAATGGTGACCTCATACTCAGTCATTTAAATGAATTTCTATTGCTCTCACAGTTTGATGGGCCCAGTCAATCAATCGGAGGATTAATTGCAGTTTTTGCGGTTGGTCCTGTAGCTCCTTATGTGTTGAAACCAATGAGATGATTAACAACCACTGCCTTCGCAGCTCACTGATGACCGCTTTTACTTGGATATTCAGCAAAATACTAACTTGGCTTTATTGGTATTTGGGAGTTCATTCTGTTGTGTGTATTTAAAATTCCCTTTTTGTTACGGCTATTCCATTTATGATCGCAAAATACTAACGTGGGGATTTCTGTCAAATGAAACTGACTGCTGTTATCTAACCAACTCATATTTTTACTTAAAAAAGCATTTTCTTTTTAACGCCATCTTTTGTCAGCTTTAATATTCACTAGAAAGGGCTTCACAGTGTGAGGGTGCTGCCATCATTCTGTGAATGTGCTTCTTCAGCAGACTTGTTGTCCTTCATCTTCTCATCCTTTTTACTTCAGAAGCTTAATCAGAGGGCCTAGTCACTTGATACTGCACATCAACCTTGATATACTCTAACCGTACACCATGTTCTTTTATCTCCACATAAAGTGAAAGTCTAGATGCATGTCCTAAACCTCTTATAATTGGGAGGCCTTTTCCTTACTGATGTATTTTAGACCAACTTCGGAGTGGCACTGAATTGCAATAGTAGTGTATTTTCAGAGTCTGCTCAAATTACCCAGACAACTTATTTTTGCACACTGTACAACTACTTCTCTGATCCTTTTGACTTCTGACATGCCATTTCAGGCATTTCTACATTATTTTCTGTGGGTCGTCACTTCCCTTGTAGGACCTCTTCCCCCCAAGTAAAATAAAATGAAGTTTCTTATTAGATATTAGTCCTATCTTTCAGGGTCTTTGCCAGCTTATTAAATCCTTAATCTGGAAAAAAGATAGCTTCTATAATAACCACTTATACTTCTCCCATGTTATAGTTAACCCCTTTTCATCTATTATTTTTAGGCCTTTGAGTATGCTGCTGGCCCCCGTGTGTATATAATCACTGTATACCACAATTTCTCAGAAGGTAGTCACGTTCTTCCCAGTTGTAACACTGTGAATCTAAACATTTTTGGGCTGTTCATAGTGAGACAAATGTGTAAATACTGGTCTAAATAGTTGAGGAAAATCTGGAGACAAATTATCTTCTAAGGATATGGCCTCTTTATCATCATCTAACATAAGAAGGAGCAGTGGAGAATAAATGGCCTGGAAGCCTTGTCTTACTTCCTCCTAGGAAGCAGATTCCAGACATGCCTCTATCCTACATCCTTATTTACCATATTCTGGTATCAAAAAGTTCTCTCAGTAGAACACTTCTCTGAATAATATTAAAATACCTTCAAAAAGGAAACTTCTTGCATCTGGAAGAGATATTATTGAGGTTAGGTTTAATATCTAATTTTTATCAAAATTGAAGTGGCCATCTTCTCAAAGGACTCCTTTGAATGCTGCTCCTTATAAACCATCTAGATGGATCTTGTGTTTTAAGGAAGTTCACTAAAACTTCAATGATGGGCCAACCTCAACACATGAAGAAACTGCAAGTGAAATCCAGAAACTGGTGAAGAAGATGATAGAATTATCATTAAGCGTAGTTAGGATGTGACACGACTTAGCATTTTCAATTTGAATCTTGGCCTCAGCAAGCTTTTCTCTTGATAAATGCCAAATGTGTTGGGCAAAGATTAGCTAGCTAAAGAAGTTGATGTTTCCATCAATCTTTTAGGTAAGATTTCATTTTAAAAAGATGGCTTTATAGAATGAGCCATAAAAAAGGCAAGGGTCTGTTGTAGTTAGATAATTTCATATCAATTATACATTCTTGAGTAGGTGTGGAGTCAAAACTGTCAATAGGTGAGAGCCTGAGGCTGTGTCTTTGGCAGTGTGTTTTTCTCACTTGAAGGGTCCTGGAACCCTCCTCTGCCTCTGTAACTGACCCTGAGAGCCGCTGGAGCCCTGCCCTGTTTCCACTGACTGGTTCCGTAAGACTCTGCAGCCGCCAGCCTATGATCTTCCTGAATTCTGCATCACTGTATGTGGCACGTGAGTCTCAAGAGGGATGTATGGACTAGTATCAAACTTATGGACTTGAATAGTCTGGGCTGGGAAGCTTTCATGATATATAATTACGTCTTGATATAAAGCTCTTTCTTATACACATATGAGTGTCACCGGATTTGTTACTCTAGTCAACCGGCCTCACACATTCCTGGATTTACCAGTATGATCTAGAGAGTTATGTCCAAGTGAAACAGGGGATCCTTTGAAACAGAGGTCAGATCAGAAGATGTTGATGAGTTTTGTGTGTATTTCTAAAGGGGTGATGCTGACATAGTTTCTCAAAAGGCACAGAAGCATCATAGATGCCTACGTTTTAAGAACATTATAAACCATTTGGTGAAAAAGAAGGGTTAGAATAATTGTGTAAGGTTGTTTGTTTGTTTGCGTGTCTGTTGCCCCCCTGCCCGTCACAACAATGCACCTCTCCATTCTTACAAGGCAAGAAGGACTCTCCTGTAGAATTTTCCCGAGGAACATTGTTTCATCGGCTGCCCCTCAGCTCTGATCTTGCCTCTTCAGATCCGCTTTTGTTCACAACATTCAAAGACCGCTGAGAAGGCGCGCAGTTTGAGTACCGCAAGGATGCCTAAACGGCCATCCTGAGTTTGTGAAAACATAAAAACTTTGAATTGAAAGTTTATAGAGATGGAGGACATATTGATAAAAAACTTTACATATTGATGTCTGATACATGTTTCTATAATTTACAGCAAGAATTTAGAATTACCCAGATTTACACAACCGCTTCATGTTTAATATTAAAACAAACAAATGGTTTTATAATCTTATAAAAATATTTGGTTCGTTCTCATATAATGTACAATATAATAAAAACAAACACCTGATAAATAAATCACTGATTTGGAATTCAACCTTTAATCCACTCCTTCAATCAGTTAGTTACTCATTCAATAAATCTGTGAGGGCTTCAAAAGTTTATGGAAAAGTTAAATGGAACGATAAGGGATTTCCCACAAAACTTTCAAGTCTTCTAGTATTTCTTAAAGATCTATTATGTATTAAGGACATAACTATTGGTTAAGGATTTAGCAAAATGCAGAAATCACTGCATTTCCCGTGTGCATTGTGCTGTCTTGGCACTCAGAGAGCTTCTGATCCATTGCCTCAAGTGCTTGAAATCGGAGACCTTCTAATATATGCAATGTGTCATTTTGTACTAAAAGATGTTAGCTATTTTGGAATAAACTCAACCACCATGACCTTTGGAACTTGTTTCCTCCACCTCACTAACAAATAAAATAAAATTGCATCTCCCACAATCTTCTCCAACTAAATCAAAATTACTATATTTAATGAGAACGGGTCTTATGAATAATAGCATCACTTTAAGCCTACTTCTGAGCACCTTTACCCTAATCCCCCTACTCACCCAACTAACACTCCCTCATCATCTATACACAAATGTTTTGCAACACCTATCTAATACTCCCCTAAATTAAAGAGCCATCCCCTCCCTGCTACATATCCCAGAAGACTATACCTCTTTTAGCTCAACCAAGATGTGACATATAAAACAGCTAATACCAGCAGCTAATGTAAAAATAATAATAATAATAATAATAATAACAGGAGAAAAAAAAGTCAATTACTGAAGATGACCCCAAACACATGATTTACCAAAAAAGATGCCCTTGAACTGACAAAGAATGCATTAAGAATGCTGTTTAGGGCAGTACAAGAGATCAGGGGATCAATCCTGCAAACTGATGAGAAAATACAGATACAAGAATCCTCATTGCAAAAGGAAATCCACGAGTTAAGAAATGATGTATCAGAAGGAAGAAAAAGGTGAATGATCTCATCAATAGCTTGGAAAAAATAAAAACAAAATCAGCAATCTTGAAGATAAACTAGGAAAATTCAGCAAAAAAGAGAAACAATCAAACAAAAAAATCAAAAGAATCTGAAGAAAGCCTGACAGTGAGGTGGGATTTCGTGAAGCAAAACAATTATTGGGGTCCCTGAGCACATGAAAGAAATAATCCTACAGTTAAAATAGTAAGGGAATTCTTGGGAGAAAATTTCCCTAATTTCCCAAAGGAAGAGACAATAACCTTTTGGGAAGCAGAGGTAACACCAATTAGATTAACACTCACCCACCCCACGCCCCCAAAAACATACATAAAGACATAAAGTAGTCAAATTACCCAATTTAAAGAAAAAGGATATAATCATGAGAGCAGCTAAAGAGAAATTACATGTAAACAGATAAGAACAAGCTGAGCCCTCTCCTCAAAGACCATGCAGGAAAGTAGAAATTGGAACAATGTACTCACTCCAAAAGTTGAAAGGCAACATTGCAATCCAAACATCCTTTATCCAGCAAACCTCTTAAAGTTTTTTCAAAGAAGGAAACATTTAGAGAATTCATAAAAACAAAACCGGCATTACAAAAATACTTCCCAGTTCTTCATGGGCAGAAAACCAACAACTTCAGCACACAAACTTTCTACCACAGGGTGTAACTCCACCCAGAAACCAACACACTGAAAATAGTTCCCAAAGCATTACAGATCCAATGGTGAAATAAAGACATGAATAAAATCCTCTCTCTCTCTCCCCCCCCACACCACCCTATAAAAGGGGAAGAAATAAAAATATCAAACACAAATAGTGAGAGATGACAGCAACTAAGCTATAACTAGATTTAATTACACTGAATGTCAATGGACTAAGGGCACCTATTAAAAGACAAAGAGTAACAGACTGGATTAGACAACACAATCCACCAATCTCCTGACTTCAAGAGACACCTCTCAAACTCACAGACAAAAATAGACTGAGAGTCAAAGGATGGCAAAAATTTACCAACGGAATGGCAATAAAACAAAATAGACATCAAGGTGTATGACAGAGCAAGAGATGAGAATGACCACTACATGATGCTCAAGGGTCCAGGAGACCAAAAACCCATGAACATAATAAACATATATTTGCCTAAAGAAAGACCCTCAAAATTCATCCACCAAATCCTCAGAGATGAAAAAAGAAATCACCACAGCAACAATTATAGTAGGTGATTTCAATACCCGACTCTCAAAGAAAGGTAGATCAACAGGTAAGAAACTCAATAAAGAAACTGAAGATCTGAACAATACAATTGAAAAACCTGGCCTAATAGGCATTTCCAGAGCTCTCCAACAAACAGCAAAAAGTACACATTCTTCTCCAATGTACACAGTTTACACTCGAAAATAGACCACAGGCTAAGGTTTGGAAAATTCAGACATATATAAGTCATTCAAACCAACTCTCTCGGACCATGGCACCATAAAGCTGGAAATCAACAGTAGAAAGAACAAAAAAACAAAGACACACTTGGAGACTCAATAACATTCTTCTAAAAAAAGAATGGGTATCAGCCCACATTACAGAGGAAATTAGGAAGTTACTAGGAAACAATGAGAACAGTACAATATACCAAAACCTATGGGATGCAGCAAAGACAGTTCTCAGAGGTCACTTTATTGCAATGAAAGCACGTATGAAAATAGAGGAGAGGATAATGGTCGGCACCTTAATTCAGTACCTCCAGCAGCAAGAACAGAGTCAACAGCATAGTTCTTCCAACAGCAAAAGAAAAGAAATCATAAACATTAGAGTGGAGATAAATAAATTGGAAAACAGAATAACAATGGAAAAAATCCACAGAGCCAAAAGTTGGTTCTTTAAAAGGATCGACAAAACCGACAACCCGCTAGCAAAATTTAAAAAGGAAGAAAAGTAGCAGAAGTCAATATCTAGAATTATAGATGAAACAGGGGATGGCACAATAGACCCTATTGAAATAAAAAGAATAGTTAATACTGTGAAAGACTGTATTCCAACAAATGTAATAATTTGGAGGTCATGGACAAATAACTGGAAAATCACTCTCTCCCAAAATGTATGCATCTGGACATTAAGAACTTGATCAGACCCATAGCAAAAGCACAAATGGATAAGGTCATCCAGAAACTCCCAACTAAAAGATGCCCAGGTTCAGATGGCATCACAGGAGATTCTACCAAGAATTCAGAGAAGAGTTAGCACCAATTCTATGCCACCTCTTCTAGTGCATAAAAAGGGATAGCAGACTCTCAAACTCATGGTACGAAGCCAGCATAATCCTGATACCAAAATCAGGCAAAGGCCCCACAAGGACAGAGAATTACAAACTGGTAACCCTCATAAACAAAATGCAAAAATCCTCAATAAAATCCTGATCAATATATCCAACAACATATCCAAAAATAATAAATCATGACCAAGTGGTATTCATTCTACAGATGCAGGGATGGTTCAACATTCAAAAAACAATGACTATAATCCACCACATCAACAAGAAAATGTACAAGAACTATATGATCATATCAATTGATGCAGAAAACACATTTGATAACATCTAACACCCATTCCTAATGAAACCCCTCAAGAAGATAAGATTGGAGGGAAAAATTCTCAATACAATAAAAACCATATATGAAAAATCAATGGCCAATATTTCACTCAATGGAGCAAAACTGAAAATATGTCCATTGAGTTAGTGAACCTGGCAAGGATGCCCTTCTGTTCAACACTGTGCTGGAAGTCCTAGCCAATGCCATAAGAGAACGGCAAGATATCAAGGGTGTACAACTGGGTCACGAAGAAGGGAAGCTTTCACTATTTACACATGGTATGATTTTATGTATTGAGAATCCCAAGGGAACACAATAAGATTTCTGAAAATAATAGAGGGGTTCAGTTGAGGAGCAGGATTAATAAGCAGAAATTGGATTTCTACATACCATGATGGGAATACAGAAAAAGATGTCAAGGAATCAGTACCATTCATAATAGCCATGCAAACGCTGAAATACCTAGGAATAAAACTAACCCGAAAGGAAAAAAAAAGACCTGTATGAAACACTACAGAAATTACTAAAAGGGATCTACAAAAATGGAAGCATATTCTGTGTTCATAGATCAGAAGACTCAATATTGTGAAACTGTCAATACTGCCTAAAGCAATCTACAAATTAAATGCAATACCGATTCTGATTCTAGCATCATTCTTCAAAGAAATTGAAAAACTGATTACCAACATCATATGGAAAGGGAAGAAGCCCAGATAGGCAAAGCAATCCTCAAGAAGAACAAAATAGGTGGTCTTGCACTACCTCACCTCAAAACCTAGTACACGGCCACAGTTCTCAAAACAGCATGATACTGGTACACTGACAGATATTTGGATGAATGTATCAGGACAGAAAACTCAGAAATAAAAACATCTGCGTACAGACAACTGTTTTTTGACAAGGCTCCAAAAACATTAATTGGGAAGGAGATACCCTCTTCGATAAATGCTGCTGGAAAAACTGGATGTCCATCCTGCAGAAGAATGAAAAAAGACCCCATCTCACTCCATGTGGAAAAAAACAAACTCCAGGGGATCAAAGACTTGAATGTAAAACCCAAAGCTCTCAGGGTCATCAATGTTAACATTGGGACAAAGCTAGGAGTCCTAGTTAGGAAATACACAGGCTATAAGAAATGACAAAGGAAACACACTCTGAAAGATAAAATAGATGAATGGGACTACTCAATATAACACACTTGTGCACATTGAAAGACTTTATTAAAAGAGTTTAAAGAAAGCCTACCACCTGGGAAAAGCTATTTAGCAATGATATAACGGACACAGGACTAAGTACTAAAATCTACAGAATGTTCCAAGCTTAAAACAAGGACAAAATAAGTAGCCCTCTGAGGAGGTGGACGATAGACCTGAACAGATGACTCACAAAGGATGGCATTCAAGTGGCCAATAGACCACGAGGAAATGCTCCCAGATGCTAGCTATCTGGGAAATGCAAGTCAAAACAATGAGATACCACCTAATGTTCCTAACTGTAGCCCAACTAAAAAAACAACCAACTGCCAACATCAAATGCTGGAGAGGGTGTGATGAGATAGGAACTCTTATCCACTGCTAGTGGTCTTGTAAATACTTAAAGTTGTAAAGGTAATATGATGGTACCTAAAAAAAGATAGCTATTGAATTGCTATATGCTCCAGCAGTACCATTACTGGGCATATACCAAAAATAAATCAGAAACAGACATCTGCTCCCCCGTGTTCAATGTAGCAGGGTTCACCACAGCAAGAAGCTGGAAACAACAAAATTCCCATCATAGAAGAGTAGATAAAGAACTCTGGCACATACACACAATGGAATACCACACATCCCTAAAAAGCAGCCAGAGAACCATGAACCACCTCAATTTGTGGAGGGATCTGGAGGACACTTTGCTGATTTGAAATTAGTCAAGCTCAAAAGGGCAAGTGATCAATTCCCCCTTTCTACACCCCCCTTCCCTCCTGGTATCGCACTGCCTGGTCCTGAGGGGTTCATCTGTCCTAGATTCCCTGCGTTTCCAATTCCCATCTGTACCGCTGTGCATCCTCTGGTCTAACCAGGTTTGCAAGGCAGAATTGGGGTCATAGCAGTTGAGG
>NW_022109767.1:15924071-15927716 GCF_000313985.2 Echinops telfairi
ACAAACAAACAAAAATAACCCAATAGACAGTGCCAGGTCTCTTTGCTGGCCTTTATGTATGTTTTCCAATCAAATCTGATGAGGTGCCGAGCCCTGTTCTCTGAGTCAGAAGTCTATTTTCAGGATTCCTTAGGGACTTGGTTACTTTGCTCCTTGCTGCTCTGTTGTACTCCCTTTGCCTTTCACACCACTGTGTATGGCACACTTTCCTCACAGTATCTCCAGTGTTGTCCCCCATAGAGCTAGGGGTAAGTGAAGGAACATCGTGAGATGATGTTCCCTAGATTTTTTTGTATGTAACTATTCAGGAAATAAGCCTCCAGAGAACTTCCCCTATCTAAAATTGAGGGAACGGAGGAAAATGGTCACTAAACAGAGTGCTTGGGAGAGAGGAGTATAGAAGAACAAAGGCATAAGTCTGACCTGAACTGTTAAATCTTTATCAGTAGATAACCCCCTGTGATGTAGGCTGCACCTGATATGGTTTCCAAAATTTCTGATATTTTTGGTTTGTGTTGTTTTCTTCTGATTGTGTTTGTTTATATTAAAATGTATCACAGAAGTGTTATGTCAATGGAGGTCCCCCTTTTGAAACCATGTTATATGCTTTTCTGTTTTGCGGCATATGAAATCTAGGATCAATGAACCTAGAGGGACTGCAAGTAGAATAGGCAGGAGGGAGGAGAAAAAGTAGTCGAATTATATTTTAAAAATACAACATAATCTAGTCATAAAAATGGAATACCTCATGGTTTAAAAACAGGAAAGTTATGCACCAGGGGTGTGTCCTCTCACCATAGAAGCTAGAATACATGAGGGAGAACATGGCATCAGAATTGAAGAAAGGATTAGTATCATAATGAAATTCTTATTAACACCTTGCCATATGCAGATGGCACAGCTTGCTGGATGGAAGTAGGGGGACTTAAAGCACTTGCTGATGAATATCAAGGTTTTCAGTCTCCCATATGGATTACAACTTGTGTTAGTCTGGGTTGATGAGAGAAGCAAATTAATAGACACTCATATGTATAAGAAAGAGCTTTATATCAAAGAGCAATTGTATATTAAGAAACATTCCAACCCAGTGCAGATCAAGTTCTTAAGTCCGATATTATCCCATATGTCTGATACTTGTTCATAAATTTCTCATTAGACTCACGCAATCGAGCAATGATGCTGAATGCAGGAAGATCACAGGCCATTGGGTGGAAAACCTTGCAGATTCAGTGGCAGTGGAAGCATCTCAGTGCTAGCGTGGGTCTTCCAGCTGCAGGGCTCTGACTCCATCAGCGTGTCTCCATGTCTTTTGTCTACAGGAATGTGTAGCGGAGAGAGTGTGTCTGGTCTCCAGTGAGCTATTTATCTCCTCCGTGCCTCCAAATGAGGTCATCAAGCTGCGACCCGATTAAGAGGCTAGACCCCACTCCTTCCTTAAGTTCACAGAAGATTCTGTCACTGCCACACAACTCAATGTAAAGAAAGCCCAACTCCTCACTATCGAACTAATAAGTAACATAGTCCACAGGGAAAACACTGAAGTTGTCAAGAATTTCATCTTGCTAGTATCCACAATCAGTGTTCATGGAATCAGCAATCAAGAAACCCTGGGACTTATTGGACTGGGAAAATCTGTTGCACAACATCTCTTTAAAGTGTTAAAGAACATGGATGTCACTTTGAGGACTAGGATGCTCCTGACCCAACCCATATTATTTTCTATTGCCTCATATGCATGTGAATGTTGGGCACCGAGAAAGAAAGACCAAAGTAGAATTGATAAATTTGAATTATGGTGCTGGCAAAGAATATTGAGTGCCATTAATTTGCCAAACAAACAAGCAAACAATCAAATCTGTCTCAGAAGAGATATGGCCAGGGCGCTCCTTAGAAGAAAGAATGGTAAGGTTTTATTCCATGATATTAGGAGAGACGAGTCTCTGGAAAAAGACGTCATGCTTGGTAAACTAGAAGGACAACGAAAAAGAGAGGGACCTCCAGAAAATGGATTGACATGGTGACTAAAACAGTGGCTCCAACATAACAACTGTGGAGATGCAGTAGTGCTGGGTCGTGTTTGGCTCTGCTGTACGTAGGTTGGCTATGAGTTGGAGCTGATACAACAACAAAAATCATCGAGGCATCTTCCAAGTTTTAGGTGACTATAGGAAGTGTTTGGAGGTTTTATTTTTACAATATGAAATTCACTCTGTAATGCATGTAAAAATATACTCTAAGAAAGTATTCTAATAAAATGGTATATTAAAGCAAATTCATGGAATCCTGAATGATGTAAATAGTTAGTATGTTCAGGTGCTAATGGAAATTTTGAAGGTCCAAGTTCACCCATCAGCACCTTAAAAGGAAAGCCCGGAGAAAGACTTCTGACAAAGCAGCCATCCGATGCCATGTTGTTATTGCCGTGAGGTGCCATCCAGTCAGTCCTTCCCCATAATAACTCGATGAGCAACAGAATGAAACCCTGCCCAGTCCTGTGCCATCCGGACAATTGTTCCTATGCTTGAGTCTGTTGTTGCAGCCACTGTTTGACTCCAGGACAGTGAGAGCATTCTATGCCACAGAACACAGTTGTATGCTGACATACGGTTGCAGGAGCTGGAATCCACTTAAGGAAAACTAATACTTAACTCACTGCCATTGACTCCATTCTGACCCCTAAGGATGCTGTAGGACAGGGGAGAACTGCCCCTATGGGTTTCCAACACCATCATTCTTTACTGGGAACCTTGTCTTTCCCCCAAGGAGCAGCTGGTGGTTTCATACTGTAGTTAGCAGCCCAAGTCATAACCACTTCACCACTAGGGCTCCTCGAGGCGAATAAACTTATGGCTATAGTATCAAATGATTACTATTTTACAGTTAATGACAATAAGGAATATCATGATAAAGAGACAATATTGAAGTGGTCAACAATTTCATGTTACTTGCATCCACAATGTTCAAGTCAAGAAATCAGAGATGTGTTGCCTTGGGTAAACCAGTGCAAAGACCACGTTAATGTGTTTCAGAGCCAAGATGGCACTGTGAAGCCTATGGTGTGCCTCCCACAGATCAAGATATTTTCTATTGATCATATGCATATGAAAGGTAGACAAAAGATAACAAATATTTGAACAGAATTGATGCATTTGAATTATAATATTGGTGAAGAATATCGAAAGTTCTATGTACTGCCAGACGAACAAACAGATCTGTCATGGAGGAACACAGCAGAATGCTCTTTGAAGTGAGGATGTTGAGACTTCATTTCTGTTTAAAAGGACATGAAGTTAGCAATCAAATCAGAGTCATAAGAGGCAGGAGTCAAACATGCGTCCACCTTACAGACTGCCATACACATTCTAATATCATCATCCTTCTCATAGTACTCTCTCCTCAGCTGGGTTTGGTAATTCATTGCTTTGGCTATGTACAACTCAAAGACCATGCTCATAATTATGGAGTTTATTAGTTATCAAGTCATAATTAAGGGTCAGTGGGGTCATTATATATTCATTCGTCAATTTGAGGATTAAGAGTGAAGGGGTAGAGTCTAGTCTGTCAATGGGATCATACCCACTGAGGCCTCTGTGCAGGCCTTCTCCTGAGAATTCTGGGAACTCCTGTATTTTCCTCCTTGGAGAC
>NW_022109767.1:15928453-15934900 GCF_000313985.2 Echinops telfairi
GGTGAGAGTGGCAATATTGGGAGGGTGGAGGGAAGGTGAGGGAGAAAGGGGGAACAGATTATAAAATCTACATACAACCTCCTCCTTGGGGGATGGACTGCAGAGAAGTGGGTGAAGGGAGACGTCAGATGATGTAAGATATGACAAAATAATAATTTATACATTATCAAGGTTTCAGGGGGCAGGGGAGAGCAAGGAGGGAGGGGAAAAATGAGGAGCTGATACCAAGGGCTCAAGTAGAATGCAGGTGTTTTGAGAATGATGATGGCAACATATGTACAACTGTGCTTGACACAATCGATGTTTGTATGGATTTTGATAAGAGTTGTATGAGCGCCTAATAAAATGATGTAAAAAACCAACTAACCAGTGAATAAGGAAGCCAGAATCAATGCATTTCAACAATGGTTTTGGTGAAGAATGTCAAATAGATCGTGGATTTCCAGAGGCATAAACAGATCTCTCTCTGAAGTAGCATGCCCAGAAGAGAATGCTTTGCTACTTTGTCTGTTCTGCTTTGGACATGCTCTCAAGCGGCACTAGTCCCTGGAGAAGGAGACCACGCTTGGTAGAAGGTCAGCAAACAAGAGGGAGACGGATTGACACGGGGGCTGTCACGATGGGTTCAAGTCTAGCAATGATTGTGAGACTCTCACAGGACTAGTCAGGGTTTTATTCTTTTGTACAGGGTTTCATTCAATTTTATTTAATTTAGTTGGAACCAATTTGATAGTACCTAACCACAGGAGAGAAAGATGAGACTTTCTACTCCTGAACAGCTGTCTCAGAAACCCACAGGAGAGGTTCTATCCTGTCCTATGGGGTTGCTGTGAGTCAGAACCCACTCCGTGGCAGGGAATGTGTTTGTTTTGAGTTAACAACAGGCAAAGATATCAATGGCCACCTACCGTATGTTTAAATCTAATGAAGAACGTTGAAATGAATAGATTGGCTGACCACATCTGAATGTGGGAAATACAATATTATATACTTTCTAGATCAGAGAAAGACCCTGAATGAGACCGTTTAACATATTGAATACAACAGTGGCTTCCAGCATAACAAAATTGTGAGGATAGTACAGAACAAGCAGTGTTTTAACAAGTTCATTATTTTATACAGAGAGTTAGTGTGAGTAGAAACTGTCTTGAAGGCACCTAGCAACAGCCACTTAATGATAAAACTGAACTAAAAAAGTTAATTGTAGGGATTTTTTATGTGTTCCTCAGAAAATGTTTGGTGACATAGAAAGCTAAATATCTATTCTGTTATAGGAAGCTCTGGTGGCATAGTGGTTACATGGCAGGCTACTAACCAAATGATTAGCAGTTCAAAACCACCAGCAGATTACCAGGAGAAAGGTGAGATTTTCTATTTCTCTAAAGATTTTCCATGTCAGAAGCCCATAGACGGCAGATCCACGTTTTCACTTGGGTTTCTATGAATAGGGATAAACTCAATGGCAGTGAGTTTGGTTTTGGCTTTGAGAGTCTGTTACATACCTATCTCTGAAGTGATTCAAAAAGAAAACTCTCCAGACAGCAAAGGTTTTACATACACAAACAAAAAACTACTTGAATGATAACAAAAAACAAAATTCACTGCACTTGGGTTGACGCCTACTCATAGAGATGCTATAGGAGAAGGTCGATCTGTCTCTGTGAGTTTCCAAGACTGTAACTCTGGGGGATTAAGAAGCACATTTTTTCTCCCACGGAGCCATTGGTGGTTTTGAACTGGTGGTTTTGAACTGCTGGTTTTGCGGGGTGCAACCCAATGAGTAACCACTACACTACCAGAGCACCTTTAATAATAACGAAGAAAAAAACTGAAACTCCTATTTAAAAGCAAGTAGAAATGACCAGTTTATGACTAGGATATATGTAATTGGATCTGGCAAAAGACATACATTCAAAGCTATAAAAACAATGGATTTTAGAGATTGATATCAGAAACACAGATCTTAATTGAGATCTTAAGAAGGATGACAAATCACTACAAAGAGCCTCTCTCATGGTAATGTTATATAGTCAGTCATCGTAGGTCAAGAAACTGTCAACTAAATGATTCACATATAAAAATACATAAATTAATTAAATATTTCATTTTTCCCTCCTGAATCATAGTTTGAATTTCTCCAAATTATGTAGGCAAAATAAGCTGATGGTGCTCAGCTATCCAAAGATAGAGTGTCTGGGGTCTTAAAGGCTTGAAGATAAACAAGTGGCCATCTAACTGAGAAGCAACCAAGCCCACACGGAAGAAGCACACCAGCCTGTGTGATCACGAGGTGTCAAAGGGACCAGGGATCAGGCATCAAAGAACAAAAAATCACATCATTATGAATGAGGGGGAGTGCGGAGTGGGGACTCAAAGCCCATCTGTAGGCAACTGGACATCCCCTTACAGAAGGGTCGTGAGGGGTAGGGGGTAAGGGGGGATGGGAGACGAGCCGGTCAGGGTGCAGTGTAGCAACAATGAAACAAACAACATTCCTCTAGTTCCTAAATGCTTCCTCCCCCCATTAACATGATCCCAAGTCTACCTAACAAATCCAGCTGGACCAGAGGATGTACACTGGTACAGATAGGAACTGGAAACACAGGGAATCCAGGACAGATGATTTCCTGAGGACCAGTGGTGAGAGTGGTGATACTAGGAGGGTGGAGCGAAGGTGGGGTGGAAAGGGGGAATTGATTACAAGGATCTATATATAACCTCCTACCTGGACAACAGAAAAGTGGG
The DNA here is from genome assembly GCF_000313985.2 of Echinops telfairi. Classification (NCBI taxonomy): domain Eukaryota; kingdom Metazoa; phylum Chordata; class Mammalia; order Afrosoricida; family Tenrecidae; genus Echinops; species Echinops telfairi. The sequence continues at coordinate 15,931,199 of NW_022109767.1, forward strand.
TGAAGAGAGACATTGGACTGTGTAAGATATGACAAAATAATAATAACTTGTAAATTATCAAGTGGAGGGAGGGGAAAAATGAGGAGCTGATGCCAGGGGCTCAAGTGGAAAGCAGATGTTTTGAGAATGATGATGGCAACAACTGTGCTTGACACAATGGATGTATGTATGGATTGTGATAAGCATTGTACGAGCCCCCAATAAAATGATTTAAAAAAAAAAAGACTGAGTTCATTCAAAATTTACAAATTATTTTAAAATAATTTCTCTATGTAGTTTCTTAGGAAGAGATCAGGACCAAATTAAATTGTGAAGTAAGAATTATAGTATATTTACCAGTTAGAAATATCAATCACTGTCTTTACTGGATGTCAAAATTCGAAGATATAAAATATGATTTAAAATGGGAAATGGAGTCTAGAAAGCAATAACATGTGGAACTAGAAGTATGAATTTCTTTCTGTGACCCATTTCAAAAAGATAAAAATGAAACTCTCCGATCAGTGAACTATATTGTACAAGATTGCGGTGATAGCCAGAGTATACCGGGAAAATCCCTTTCAGGAAGTGCAGTTTGTACAGTGCATTAGAGATGTCATTCCTAAAATCTTACAAAGGTTCCAATAATGAATATGTAAGATTGTTCATTTTGACTCAGAACTTAAAGTATTGGCCCTGATTATAAAAAATATGTTATCAAAAGAGAAGGCACCAAATTGCCACAGGGGAGGAATCACGCATGCTTTGTAAAATAAAACCTCTATTATTTTATCAACTATGTCCCTGTTCTCATTTGTTTGAGAGAGAACGACAATAAGAATTTTCTCTTTATTTTGAAAACTGTGCTGAACACCTATTAATTCTGGTAAACTATACGAGAATTTCTCAACATCAGCATTACTGACATCTTGGCCTGGATACTTCTTTCTTGCTGGCGGTTGAGTGTGCAGTCTAACATGCACAGCAACCACCCTGGCCTCTACTCCCTAGATACAGTAGCACCTCCTTCCCGATTGGGGCAACCAAGGCATTTAAAAATAAATTAATATACCAAAATTGAATCTTGGGAGAACTATCTAAGTTACAATAAAAATGTAAGAGCTTCTCCCTCTTAATTATTGGATCTGATAGTCAAATGAAGTAAGTTTAAATGCACTGAGAGAAATCTAATACTCTCTCTCTCTCTCTCTCTCTCTCTCTCTCTCTGCCATGGAGTCAATGCTGACGCATAAACACCCTATAGGAGAGGATAGAACTGCCCCTGATGAGTTTCTGAGACTGTAACTCTTAAATAGAGTAGAAAGTCCTACCTTTCTTGCAAATTTAACATGTATCACAGACACACTCATCAGGCGTATGTTAGGAGAGAATGAAACGCACACAATGAACACTACATGACAGCTCCAGGGTCCATAACTACAGGCACCTCTGGGGGCATAGGAACAGATACGTTGTCCATCGCAGTGTTTGACTTTTTTCCTTGTTCTTTTTCATTCCCCTTACAGATAAAGTATAAATAATAAATACTTTCAATATTAAAAAATTATCTGAAGCAATGCTTTCATTCTGTGAACATTTATATGAACATTTAACATTTAAATTTTTATTTGTAGGAGTGTTTCTAAATTACACTTGAGATGGGAAGCACATAATTTTACAATTTTCATTGAAAGTGTTCATTTTGGAGATTTAACTGATTACAAATACACCGAAATTCATTCTTCATTGAGTTTTGTTTTTATTGCTCTATGCTTCCTTAATTTTGAAAGCATATACTCAATTTACAGTCTGTAGACAAAGGAATTTTTTATGAGCACAATAAATATTAAATACCACAGGTAGTTTATCAAAATAGTGCAGATATTAAATAAGGTTGTAAAAATCATTTTTTATTTGATGTGTAAAAAATACTCTTTAGAAGCAAAAGATTAAAAATTGTGCTGTTTCAGGGGAAAATATGCATGCAGTGGTATTAAAAAGTTAATCAGAGAAACTGTTGCCAGGAAAAAATGTCAAACAATCAAAAACTATGAATATGTATTTTAATTTTATGGAAATTGAGATCTTCTGTTCTCAGGTTTGAAGTATTCAGGTAATTAATTAAGTAGGAATTGCATATATATTTTTCACAAAGGTAAGTAGAAAAGACTGAGTTGCTATCAATATGTATTTGGTGTGCATCTAGCACATATTCAATCCTGTATCACAATATCTCAAGTATATAATAACTTTGGAATAAGGAGCCCTGGTAGTGTAGTGGTGATTCATTGGGCTGCTAAACACAAGGTCCACAATTCAAAGGCAGCCACTCCACAGAAGAAAGACAGGCTTTCTATGGTCCTAAAGTTACACCTCAGAAACTCACAGGGGCACGTCTCCCCTGTTCTGTAGGGTTGCTATAGGCCTGACTTGACCTTATGACAGTAAATTTGAAATATTTTTTTATGGAATAAGTGAATGGAAAAATTTGTGATTGACTAGAATTGCTTCTCCTTACGAAATTTCGGGGGGGGGGGGGGGGTGTGGGTGACTAGGTCAAATGTTAAACTCACTAAAAATTCATTGTTCAAAGTTACTACAAGAAACAACACTCTTCACAGTGCACAGGATTTGTAAAATGAGCAACAAACTTGCTGTGCAAACTCTTGCACATTACGATAACATATTAACACAAAAGAAAAAAGTTAGGTAATTCTAGCTGTGATAGTTAGATTTGTGTCAACTCAGCGAGGCCAGGGTCCTCTTTGGCAGTGGTCCCTCAGGAGGTAATCTAGCATAACAACTCCACGATGAGGTCTAACATAAAGCCATCAACTGTGTAAGCAGCTAGTAGTTGTGGCCACAGCCCTGATGGAACTGGAAAGATGTCACATCAGGGGTGTGGCCTGCCCCTATTTAAACAGCCTTTATGGGCAAGCTTGTGGCTTCTGCTGCATCTTGATCTTACATTTGGTCCTTGAACTCTTGCTGCTATATTGCCTCCCCGTTCCAGGAACCATCAGTGGACTGCCGACCTTAGTTCCATTCAACTCTACGTCCAGCAGCTTGTGGTCTTCATGCCTTGACTTTCTGCTCTCTGGCTCATTAGTGGCTGAAGTTACACAGGCCAGGAGAAGCCTCCATTTTAACATTTGACCCATGGATTTGAACTGGACTACACATATTGCTTATACAACTGTGAAAAAAACACTTTATTGATATATATATATATACACACACATATAGGCATGCACACACATATAACTGTCACACTCTCTAGAGAATCCAGCATAACACACTAATCTAAGTATTCAAATGCTCTTAGGGTTATTCAAACCAATACCTAGAATTGAGTTCATCAAATAAATAAGGTGTCGATTTAAATAATAGTTTTATGACTTTACTCAAGCTTCTAAAATGATCAAAGCTATCATCTGACATCAGTATACATAATTTATTATTTTATGAGATAAATAAACATGACATTAAAATACATCTCTTTTAAATCATGCTGCTTCTTCAGTTAAATTTGAATGGGGCTAAATAATCTATTTACATAGTATTTCAAGGAATCATTCAGACACTTTGTATTTTGCAACTACTTACCGTGATTTCATGCAAGGGAGGTGGGAAAAATAAAACAATAACTCTTGAACCTGTTTGTTTTGTTTAGTTTTACAATAAAAATACTATTGTAAATAATACTTACATTATTTTTTAATC
>NW_022109767.1:15937410-15943687 GCF_000313985.2 Echinops telfairi
TCGTATTCAAAATATAAAAACATTATATAGGTTAAAAATATTTACTTTTCACCCTTTAAAATGCCAAAGTTCATACTTGCACCACCAAGGAAAGGATGAGATAAGTGAATAAAAAAGCTGAAATATTAGTGTTTCCAGCAATTACTTCTAATTTTTATTGTAGTTTTCATACATTGTACATAAGTATCATTAGAATACATAAGTAATGACTTACAAAAGAATCATGGTATGTTAAGCAAAATGGTTTTAGCAGAGAAAATTTGTAATGCACGTGATCCCCAAAATCGATTGAGAGTTACACTTATGCTTTTAACCAAATACAAAGTCATCACCAGCTATTCAGTTTTGACCCTTAATGACCCCAAATTGGGCTTATGAGACTCCAAATTGTTATGGAAACAGAAAATCTCATCTTCTCCCCCACAGTGGTGTGTTTGAACCACAGACCTTTGAGTTAGCAGTTCAAATCCTAACCCATAGAGCCAACAGGTTTCCTTACACTCTTTGAAAGACACACACACACATACTCACACCAAACTAGACTCACTGCCATTGAGTTGAGGCCAAATCATAGCAGCCCTGTAGGACAGGGTAGAACTACCTCTGTGAGTTTCTGAGGCTTTTTACGAGAGTAGAAAGTGCTGTCTTTCTGCCATGGAGCAGCTAGTTGTTTGGGGCAGCATCCATTCTAAATGGGAAATAAAAGACGTCTATGCCGCCTAAATGATGATATGCTAAAATCTCATATAAGTTTCACACAAACACTCTTATCACACACACATCATATGTGTATTTTATAAAATAAGAAATCTAGACAGTAAAATTAGAAGAAAGCTATTACACTACAGTTGGGAGAAAAATATCTAGTTAAAACACTTAATCAAATTTTATTTTATATCTTAAACTGAAATACAAAGTAAGATGTTCTATAAAAGATTGCTCTTCAGAATAAACATGGACATGTTTGGATAAATTATTTCAATAGTGACACTGAGTACTAAAAAGTGCTTTTAAACCCATGGCCATCGAGTGATTCCACCTAGTGGTGACTCTGTGGGTCTGGAGCAGATTGCCTCCTCTTTATCCTGCTGAGAGGCTGGTGGGTTTGAGTCATTGACCTTGCTGTTGCCAACCACCAACCAACGCCTAATCATAGTGCTACCTCAGCTCTACTGAGGTATTAATACTGTGGTATTTTGACCTGCATGGAGGGTACTGTCACTGTTGAGTAGAGCATCTTCTTGGTCTAAGTTCTGGATTTTTAGCACTTTCTAGTATTAAGTAATTAAGGCAACTTTATATAAAATATTATGTAGTTTTTGTGTAAAAAGGTCTAGATAAAATTCTACCTAGACATAAAAGACTCATTTTGAAATTATGTTCTTGATTTTATTGTTGTTATATGCAATACTCAACTCAGCTAGAACTTTCTCTTGCTATGTGTTCATATTTCTAGTGTTTCTGTGAAAAATGCCATAAGTGGGTTGCTCTAAGAATGGCAGTTTGTTTCTTCATGATTCTGGAGACTGAAATTCATATTAGTCGTGGCCATGCCAGTTTCTTCCTTGTGAGTTTTTCATGTTTCTTGTTTTCTTGGTTTGTAGTGAATCCTCACATGTTATAGGTAATCCTGACTTATGAAATATTCTGGCTATGACAGACTACACTTACACAATTACGACCATGTGGTGTGTGCGCATGTCTGTGTTTTGGTACATCTTATTGTTAGTAATATGTACTACATAAGCGCTGAGGCATGTGGTTTGCTGTTATTATGGTCAAAATTTTACTCACAGTAAACGTACTAGCTTTTTTTTTTTAAGACTACATTAGAGGCTTCAGTTGTTTGTAAGCATGGACCTAAACACTGATCACCCTGTTAACGGCTGTCTCAAAAAACAGTGACCTATTGCTAGGAGGTAGGTGAGGGAAAATGCGAAAGGGCCATACAAACAACTCTTTCTAATATCCAGAGAAGAAACACTGTCTTTGGTTTCAGGGACAATCGAGATGTCCCAGAACTTTCCATAAATAGAGTCAGCACTGCAACTGATAACAATTGCACCATCGGAGGAAATTTGGTTTGATTCATGTATTTTTTGTAAGTATATACTAAAATATATCTGTTTCATGTATGTTTTGTAAGTATATATTACACTATATCTGTTTCATGCAATATTTTTAAATGAGCTCACAGCAAAGATTGGAGTTATAAAAGTACTGATAATGAGAGGTGAGAGTAATAAAAAGTTTAAAAAAAAAAAAAAAAGCAGAACCAAGCAGGGATGAAGCTGTTGGACTAGAACACTGTTGTACAATTGGGGTCTATTTGTATCTGTCTTCCCCCATTTGTAGTTATGTGCTTATGCTTGCCTCTATACAAAATATAAGTTATTAGAATTATAACATACTCTGCACCCCCCCCATGGAATTACTTCAGCAGGTTAATTGACTTCATTACATTCGATTGCATAATGGAATGTGATTATATTACGTTAGACTTATGCAGGTGCATGCATTAGGATTCCAACACATATTTCCTAGGGGTACAATCTAAACCACAATGTTGTCTGTAGTCTTTGTCAAAAGATGCTCATAAAAATAAAAATAAAAACATATCAATCGTATAAGCATATTAGACATATACTGCCATGTAATTCATACACATGTTTGAAATAACCACATGGCTAACTAATTAACCCCAGTCACCGTGACCCTATAACCCAAAGGGTAGCTTCTAAGGCCATATATTTACAGAAGCAGACTGACATATTTTTCTGCCGCAGCGCATCTTTTCATTTTAACCACTTACCTTTGACATGTCAGCCGACCTCAACTTCTGGGTTCTTTAATGAACAAGTCCTTATTTATTCCTCCCTTTGAAGGAGTTATGAAATTGTTAAAATGTGGAAATTACACTTGAACAATTATTTCTCTAAGGACTTCTCTAATGTCAAATTGTAAGAGAAATAAAATTAAAACAAAGAGTTCCTACTTCACACTGACCTTACGAGAAAAATTAAAACTAAAGCAGAAGATAATGAATGCTGAAGAGGATAGAGAGAGATGGGAACCCTCACACATTGCTAGTGGGACTGCAGAATTATATAGCCACTGTGAAAACCAGGACGGCACTTAGTTAAACAAATGTGAATAGAAATTCTGTAGGCCTTCTCATCTCTCTACTCACTACAAACCACAAAGAAATAAAGAGCTACACATGAATGGACACCTGTACACCTATGTTTACTGAAGTGATCTATATAATAGAAAAAGTAGGAAGACAACCAAAAACCCTTTCTGTTGAAGAATGGATCAATAAACTCCAGTCCGTATGTTGTTGCTGTAGGTGCCATCAAGTTGATTCTGACCCATAGCGGCCCTCTTCAGAACAGAGTGGAACTTCAGTCGTGTGCCATCCTCAGACTGGTTCCTAAGACTGAGCCCATTGACACGGCCCTGGATCGCTGTGTCAATCCATCGTTTTAAGGAGCTTCTTTTTCACTGCCTCTCCAGTTTACCAACCTTGACGTTTTCCTCCAGACACTGTTCGCTCCTCACAATATGTCTAAATTGTGTAAAAGGAAGCCTGGCCATCCTTGCCTCTAGAGAGCAATCTGCCTTACTTCCTCAACTACACATCCGTTGGCCCACGGAGCAGTCCCTCGCGCTGCCCGTGTTCTTCCCCAGCACCACAGTTCCAGTGCCCCTATTGTTCCCTAGTCTTCCTTATCTAATGTCCACCTTTCACAGGTATATGATGCGATGGAGAGAACCGTGGCTTGGGTCAGGGACACCTTAGTCCTCAAAGTAACTTTGCTTATCAGTTTGTCCTAGAGTGGTGGCTTGTGTGTGGCTGTGATGCGGGAAGCTATGTCTCTGGTATTTCAAATACCAGCAGACTCACCCAAATTGAACAGGTTTCAGCAGAGCTTCCAGAGTAAGAATCGAGAATGAATAAGGGCTAGGTTCCCCATTTGGAGGAAAATAAACGATAATAAATTCATATTTTTTAATTAATAAGAGAGAGAGAAAGATCACCGTCCTAAAGTCCTCCAGTTTCCTTCAAAAAATTTAAGATATTAAAAATTACCCTGAGGAAATGTTTAGGAGAAGAAGCTTGCTCTACAACCACTTTACTACCTAGTCCTACAGTGTAGATTTTTAACTATTTCATAAACTCTTTGCACCCTCTCACTGAGTTTCAATTGGTATCAAAGGGAAAGAGAAATATATCATCTAAAAGCTGCATGCTATGCTGTTATAGTTACTACTACCAACTTTATTTGCTTGTATTCTCACACTTTAACCATTAAATCAAAATGTTGGCGCACATAAAAAGATCAAGCCCGGGATATTTTGTCAGTATCTTATAGCTCTCTTTAACCTTCATAACATGTCTCAAATAGGTGTCCAAATGCAGAGTAATACCACTTCCAACACAATTTACCTCTAAAGACCCAAGTCAAAATTGGATTCAGAAATCTGGCATTTTTATAAAGAAAGGGAGTAAGAGCTGGTAAAATATTGCAATTTATCCGGTAACTGTGAGCTAGTACATAGATACATGAAATATTTGTCTGAGATCATCCTCTTAGTAGTGAAATAACTAATAAAAATATTCACAAAGTTATCTTGTGTCTCTGAATATGAGTTCAGGTATTATAATATTTCAATTAACCATAGTAAAAATATTGTTTAATTACATTTCAACTATAAAATATGGATGGCTTTTGGGATTCTTTCTACATTTCTAGAAATTATTTTTCAAAATGTTTGTATAAATTATCGTAATGTTCATTATGTTATCAATAAAGTGAATTCTATTATTGTAAAATAATTATATCTAATAAAACCATTCTAATTCATTCATTTTAATTACTTTTAGACAAAAATAATATTAAGTTTTCAATAAGACAAAAATTGTAATGGTCTAATAGAATACTATTTAAAATTTACTTTATTTCTTTGTGGAATTTAAGCCATTTACACTTTTAAAAATTAAATTATTTTATGACTTTGGGAATATTTTAAGACAATAAAATTTCAACCTCTATAATACAATTAATCCATATATACAATAAATAAGCATATGAATTACAGTTTCATAAGTTCTTGGTTTAAAAAATACAAGTTTATATAATTTTACTTCTATCTTTAGTGAAAAATAACCTATATTTTATTTGGCAATGTATGCTTTGAGGGAGAAAAAATTCATAATCCATACCAAAGGCAAGGCAATGCCTTAAAACTCATCAAATAGCACTCTTAGTTATATGGTTTATTATGTGTTGACTCTAAGATCACCAGTAGCTTTAACTTTATGATGACTGATCTGTAACAATGGTCTTTCACTTCAAGTCTTAAAAATGACAGTACAAAGATAAAAGCAAGTGACATCAGTGATGTGGAAGAAGTATGTGCTGTCAGAGAATTTATGGTGTGTACTGCAAGTGTTGAAGATGAAAACTTCTCAATTTAGACCACTGTGTAGCACACATGACTCAGTTTTAAGACGTCTGTCTTTTATGATGTTCAGAAACAAAAAAACTTGAAGTAAGTATAAAAATGCCTTCCAGTCCCATCACATAACTACTTTCCACTTATTTTTCAAGGACTTCTATAAGTGCGGTCATGTCATTTTAATTCTATTACACTTATTTAATCATTCGTTTTGCCTCAATAACAAAGTGAAGAAAAAATATGACAAATGGATTTATTGGAGAAAATATCCAATATACTTATTTACTTTGTGACACTAGAGCCACTAAAACAAAGCAAGCAAACAAAACCCTTATAAAGCTGTGCCACAGCAGCAGAGCACTGCATGGTTATTATGATGTCCCAACGACTTTAATCTAAAAATTAAAATATAGCACAGTCCAGACAATACTCTTTTATTTATTTTGTTGCTAGTTGGTAAACTTCTTTGATGCCATAGAATAAATCATTAGTTTATTAAGATCTCAGAGAATTACCAAAGAACCATGAGATATAAATATGAAAATGATTAGGCAGAAAGAAAACCTTAGAAAGCTAGAGATAAAAATAATAACTCAGAACAGAACAAAGAAGGATTATAGGCTCCCCGCTTTTGAGAAAGGAGCCACTGAAAACGTTATGCATCATCTTTCACGTGGTCAGATACTGGACTGATCTCTTGGTGGACCGTGGGGATGATTCTGGTAAATTCTGTGGGGGTGGAGGCTCTGGGACTTCATTTGCTGATGGGAAAATGACTCAAGGTGAAACTGCTGCGAAAACCTGATAACGATCA
>NW_022109767.1:15945601-15953878 GCF_000313985.2 Echinops telfairi
AATTATTTCAGAAATATTATTAATATAAACCTAAAGGATATTATGTGAATGTATCAGTGATAAAATGTGAAATCTTTAAATACATGGGTGATACAGTTTCAAGTGCACAGGAGACTAAACCATTCTACCAGACAACAGTATCTCGATGTTTCCTGAAACTTTTGTTAATTCGACTTTATAGACTTTATTGATTATTTTAATTATTCCAGAGCATCTTGGCAGTATTGCATGTTAGGGTGCGTTGTCTAGAGAAACAAAATCAGTGAGTCATAGATGTATAAGAAAGAACTTTCTATAAAGAAGTAATCTTATGTCCGTCCATAAGGTATCCTTGTCCAGTCTAACTTAAGTCAATGAGTCCAATGCTAGTCCTACTGCTGCTCTTCAGACTAACATGATGGGATATAAAAATTCCCAGACCAGTGGGTACAGAGTCACATGGATCTATGGTCAGTGGAAACATGGCAGAATCCCAATAACTCTCAGGCAGGCATAGAGACCCAGCCAGCAGGGAGGCAAAGAGACATATACATTAAAATTGACATAAAATCCAACTACCACATAATGATAGTGTTCTATAAGCAAAGTAATACCTTTAGATTTCTTTCATAATCATTTTTTTGGGGTAAAATATGTGTTTTGTCACTTGATTTTAAAGTTCTCTTGGCATATTCAATGTCAAATAGTTTTTTTTCCCCCCTGCTAGGGTTTTAACTCATTTTGAAAATAGGTATGCAATAACTAAATATATTGAAATATTATAAAGGAAAGAAACTGGATAAAATTTCTCATGGTTTGTTCTTCAGGCTAAATGTTAGGTTATGAAGTGGAAATGCTGTCTTATGAGGAAAGAGTTAATATATAAAATATATTTTAATCTTAAAATATTTTTATATCCATTTTCTGACATATGCCAATAAACAGAATTTCTCCTACTTGTCATTTTGGAAGGAGTCTTGCTTGTGCGTGGCTTACAACTGGAGCTACTAACCACAAGTCAGTGTTTCAAGCCCATCAACTGCTCGGCCGGAGAAAAACGAGGCTGTCTGCTCCTGTCAAGATGTAAAATCGTGGCAATCCAAAGGGGGTGGTTCTACTCTATCCTGTAGGATCGGTATGGATCAGAATTGACTGTGGCAGTGAGCTTGAGGGAATTTGGTCTTTTGTGAAGAGTCATGGATATATTTGGGTAGTCTTTATTCTGTCTGAAGAACGTTCTGCATATATTCTTTTTAATAATGAATTGTATTTCAAAGAAACTGTAATTTTTCTCTTGAAAGGTTTCGTCCCTGAGACTGAGAGCCCATAAATGTAATATATTTTTAATAGCCTCCTTTGTCATAGAACATATATTGATGATCAACTGGATACCAAAGTAGAACTAGTCCACAAAGGAAAATTGTATATTTTGTCACAGTGGAGGCCCTGAGGAAAATAGGGTACATTGGAGAGCATCGGGTTTAACTGCTAGAATATTGACCATGTGGTAAAGTAAAATTTACTTTTATGACTCTTTTATCTATAACTCCCACCCAATTATTTGATGAACTATATAAATAAACTATGGGAATTGGTCAAGTTTCGTTGCCACTCCTATATCAATCAGGATGGCCATCTCAGAGGTAGGAACAAAAGAATCCAAGGACCATCAAGGAAGAAGAGCCACCAGTAGAGGAACGAGCGCGAAAAGGCCCCAGAGGTTGCACATTGAGATCATGGGACAAAGAGCCAGACCCAAATCTGAAATAGGGGCAAGGGTGCTGTGAGACACAACCAAGGAGCAGTGCTGACTCTATACGACTGTGAGTCAGAGCAGCAGACTGGCTTCTTGACCCACACAGGCAGAGGCCAAGGGCCACAGAGCTGAGAGAGAGAGAGAGAGAGAGAGAGACTTGAGGGGGTTAGCCAAGGAGAAGTGCTGCTGTGGATGGATGATTGTATTCTGACTGTTTACTGATCCTGTCTTGCGGTAAGCTATTAGCTTCCCTAATAGGCTCCTATGATTATGAGTTTTGTCTGTGTGTCCCTGTGGTCATTGAAGAAATGATCAAACTCAGTAGAAAAGTAGAATGTCCGGAAAGAAATGGTGGTGTCAGAAGAGGGTAAAAAAGGATGGAGGGTAGAGACATGCCTTACTTCTGGCTCCTGGAAGTGGGCTTTGGGCTAGTGGGGAGTTGGTTTCTCCTCCCTTGAGTAGCCAGAGGAAGTCAGATATGTCCTGCACGCCATTGTCCGTAGTCCCAATGCCTCCATCCAGGTTAATTTAAGACAGTATTGATAATTCTGGTCTATATTCAATCCTTCATTTTAGATTAAAATTCAATGTAAAGAAAACAAAAATCTTCACATTTGAACAAACACCATGAAACACCATGAAAAACAGAGAAAAGCTTGAACTTATAAAAATCTTCATTTTACTACACTATAGTCAATGCTCATAGAAGCAGCAGTCAAGACATCAAATAGTACCCTGCATTGGACAAATCTGTTTCATGAGGTCTATTTAAAATATTAAAGAGAAGAGATGCCACTTTCAAGACAAAATGCTTATGTCCCAACCCACGGAATTTTTCATTGCCTGATATGTATTTGAGAACTGAACAATGAATAAATAGGATGAGAGAAAAATATGCCTTTTAATTATGGTGCTTACAAAGAATATTGGAAGTACCATGTACTATTAAGATGAACAAACAAATCCACCTTGAAGGGAGTAAAGGCAGGGAGCAAGCTCATTAGAAGCATGGATGGTTAGAGTTTGCTAACGTACTTTGGGTGTCTTGTCAGGAGCAACCAGTCCCTGGAGGACATCATGCTTGATAAAATAGAGGGGCAGCAAAAGCAGAGGAAGAACCTCAACAGACAGATTGACACAGTGGCTGTGTGTTTGTAGCAATAGGATCAATCAGAGGGACAATTATGAGGATGGCGCAGGACTGGGCAGTTTCCTTTTGTTGTGCAAAGCATTCCTATGGGTTAGAATGGATCCGATGCCACCTAAGAAAACCAATAAAGATAATGCATGGGCATGTAGAACTTTCCTCTAGTGAATGATCTAGATAAATAGCTAATATTGTGATCTGAATATTATGAGAAACTATTGAGTCTTCTATAAGAATGGTGAGTTAATGAGAACTTCTCTTAAATAAATTGCTGCCAGGACATTGGAAGATAGGTTTCCCTGGCTCAAGCCTGTAATCAGGAAAAACAGTTTTTAAGTTATCATCAAACCCCCCAAGTGATAAGTGCCCGAAATATGGTCTTGGAAGCCAGTATAGATAATAGTAACACATGAAGACCTAGGGCTCAACTGAGGAGCAAAGTAAAGTGTATTTTTTGATTTAGAATGGAATGAGAGAGAAGAGAATTGATGTTTGATGGCCTTGAATGTGAAGTAATCAACTCCGATTAGAAATATAGGACTCAGAATTAATGTATTATGAAATGTATTTGAGTTTTGAGTCTGTTGTGCGGCCACTTCAAGGAGAAAGATAGAAAATTATTTTCCATAAATATTTATATATATGTATGCATGTAGTTAAAGATAGCAAATGAAGATGGTATAGCTTTACAGGAGTAAGCTGACACCATTAGATAGCTAATGGGAGACTAATGGGAGTAGATAAAGTGGAAAGTGATTGTAGATGTCCCTGCATATGATTATATAAAATTATTTCTTTCCTCCAAATATCACTTACTACAGAAATGCATTTTCAGAGAGCCATTCAGCTGCCTAGCTTACACACTCCTTTTTACACTTTAATAAGATAGAATTTATTGTCACAACATAACTCTTGATATGTTTTAAATAAATAAATTTATAATTAAATGGATCAGAACATAAACTTAAAACAAAGACAAACTTAAAGGATATAGGGAGACAGTGAGACACACAGATATGAGAATGAAAGAATAAATGAGAAAATTGCAATTGTGGAAATGTGTTGCCAGGGAAGTTAATGGAAGAGAATTAAGGAGGAAAGTAATACAGGAATAAATCCCACCATTCAAATTGTACAGAAAAAGTTCAGTAAGTATAAACTATGATTTATTAGCTTTGTCCATGTGGTTATTGTAGATTGTACCTAGAATTAATTCCTTAAGGAGGAAAGAGCAAAGTTGTGAATTTGGATAAGGAGTAAATGAAATAAAAGAAAATTAATTGCAGACTACTATACTGAGAAACTATATTGAAAATGTGATTTGAGATATGCATAAAGCATATCATTGTTACAAAGGAAAGCAGGATTAAACAATATTGGGTGTAGATTGCAAGTTTGAACCTAGGATAATGCTCATATGTTTTTAAGCAGAAGAAATTGTTAGTTGAGGTAAACAGAGATCAAAGATGAATGAGAATAACTGGTGAGGCCAGCGCCAGGAATCGTTGAAAGGAAATGTCCATCGTACAGGAAGTAAAGAGGGTATGACCAAAAAATATCTATTTACAGGCCCACAGAAGTGGTTGAGTACTTACTAATGAAGGCCCAAGATGAAAGCCTTTACTATATATTACAACTTAATATAAAGACAATAACAATCTTTACAACTGGACCAATCAACACCATTATGAAAATGGAGACAACACTGAGGTTCTCAAGGACTTAATTTTATTCAAATTCACAATCAATATTCATGGAGGTAACTGTAAAAACAAACAAACAACTTAGTGCAGTAATCAAAACTGTTGCACAAGACATGTTTCAAATGCTAAAGATCAAAGAAGAAATAATTTTGGAGGCTAAGGTGTGTCTGACCCAAACCATGGTGTTTCCAATCACCTTACATGAATGTGAATGTTGGCAATGAATAAGAAAGATTGTAAAATAATTGGTGGATTTAAATTTTGGTGTTGGTGACGTATACTGGAACTGTCACGGACTGACAGAAAACACACAAATCTGTCTTGGAAGATGTACATCCAGAATGTGTGTTATAAGTGTTACGAGACTTCATGGCGCATCTTTTGGACATGCTATCCTGTAAGACAAGCTTCAGGAAAAGGTGCCATGTTTAGTTAAGTAGAGAGTCAAAAGAAGACCCTCGATGAGATGGAACAATGTGGTGGCTCAAACATAACAATTTTGACACTACTGCATGGTCTGCAGGCAATTTTTTGGTTGTACCAAATGTCACAGTGAGTGGTAACCAATTGCATGGTTCCTAAGGATATCGAGGAACAACAGTCAAAGTGACTATTACTCATATCTGTGCACCAATCACAATGCCAAACACAAAGAAAACTATAATTGTTACCAAATTTTACAGTTTGACATTGTTCAAACTAGCAATAAAGATGATTGTATGATCACTAGTGATTGGAATGAGAACTCTGGAAACAATGAAGGATTTGTCTTTGAAAGATATGGCCTTCCAGATGGACAGAGATTACATGGAAGCTTTTTTTCAAGATCAATTACAAATACATAAGAGGCATGTAACAATAACAACAACATGAAATCACTGGAATATCTTGGTGGCACAAACATTAATGCCTTTGGTTGCCAACCAGTTCAAGTCCATCCAGATGCACCTTGCAAATAAAACCTAGTTATCCACTTTTAATCAATCAACAGTTGAGAACTCTATGGAGCCCTTGTTGATGAAGATCACAAATTACAGTCTTTAGTATTGATTACAGTTCAGTATAAAGAAGACCCAAATCGTCACCACTGGACTAATAGGGAATGTCATGATAAACAGGAAAAGGATTGAAGTTCTAATGCGCTTCATCTTGCTTGTATCCATAATTAATGCTCATGGAAGCAGCAGTAAGAGATCACAAGATGTGGCGCATTGGGCCAATAGCCGGCACAGAGTATTGACGAGCAAGGATGTTACACTGAGGACTAGGGTTCACCAAACCCAAGTCAGGGCATTTTCAATGGCCACATCTGCTTGTGGAATTTGGATATCAAATAAGGAAGGCTGAATAAATTTGGATATCGAATAAGGAAGGCTGAAGAAATTTGGATATCGAATAAGGAAGGCTGCATTTGAATTGCGGTGCTGCAGCCGAATTTTGAAAGTATCATGCACTCAAAAAGGAATAAGCAAGTTTGTCTTGAAAGAAGTATAGCCAGAATGCTCCTTAGAGGCAAGGGCTTTGTCTTACATATGTTGGACATGCTGTCAGGAGAGACAAGCCCCAGGAGAAGTACACCCTACTTGTTAAAGTAGATGGGCAGCAAAAGTAAAAAAAGGAAAGCCCGCAATGAGATGGACGGACACAGTGGCCTCAGCGACAGGCTTAGCTCTAAGAACAGTGGTGTTGATGGCCCAAGACTGGGCAGTGCTTCATTCTGCATGCACAGCGTGCCTGTGGGCTGCAAGAGACCGGATGGCACCTAGCAACAGCAATAACAGTAACACGGAGCACACATCTACAGCTCAGGCACCAAGAGGATCGTCATGAAGTGGAATACCCTCCATCATAGCCAGTACTGGTATTAGAAATAGAGAGTGGTTTGAAAGTGGTGGTAAAAGTGAAGGAAATCACAAATGATAATCTCTATTACCTTTATGATCCAGGATTTGATTCCACATCACCTTTCATCAAATCCTGTCCATAGTTGTAGCATTAATACAAATATACCCAAATCTTGAGAATTAGGTCAAAATTGGAAGAAGGATACGCTTTCCTATATATTAGGCATCTGTAGTATATTGTATTTTCTATGATAACTCAATTTTTTGTTCTGTTGGTAGAAATTTAATTGATATTCTCTCCATTAAGCCTGGTCTGTGCCTTCTTTCTCTCAAATTGGCTGGAAGTGTTGCTCAAACTAAAGAAGCAATGAAGACAGGTAATGAGAAAGGACTTTGTTATTTTTTGCTGCAGTTCAGTCAGTTCTAAGTGCAAACAGAAGTGTAATAGAGGAAAACTCTGCCTGGACATCCCTGTCCGCATAACCATTGCTAAGTTCGAATTCATTACTGCCACCACTGTGCCAATACATCTAATTCAGAGTCGCCTTCTTTTCTCCAGGACCACCAAGCTTGGAGACCTTCTCCAGGGACCCTGCTGATAGCATGTCCAAAATTCTAAAGCCTCAATATCTTTGTTCCTAAGAAGAATTCTGAATTTTCTTCTTTCAACATGGATAAGCTGTTTATTAGTCTGTAGTATATTGAGGAAATGGCATAAGCACATCTGACTTCCTTTATAAGAGAGAAAAACAGAAACCAGCTCCACATGTGCCCAAGGATCATTCCTATGAGGCAGGGATTAGACATGCCTCCACCCTCAAACATTTTTTGTTTTGCAACAGTTTTTTTGGCAAATAATTCATTTATCATACAATTCAAACTTTCTGTTTCAACTGCTTTCTGATAACAGTCCCTCAAACAGCACTCTATGTCTCTCTGAGTTCCAACACCTAATGTAATGGCCGCAGGTTACTCATGGAAAATAGGCAAAATCATGGGACTTTATATTAGGAAAATCAAGTTACAAATAAGAGTCTAAAATATGAAGGATATACTTCTTTTACTTGCAGAGTCTCTTTTCAACCGTCTACTGAGCATACCTCTATTTGACCCTTGACCTCTGTCACATGGCACTTTGACCTCTGCCATGCTCCTGCAAGTGCCACAAAGCTGCATTTGTACTGATAAATATCCAACGGGCACACCACTCTGAAAGTCAGTCTCTTGCACAAAGTATGTATCTTTACTTCAGTGGGCTGGGAAGCCCACTGCTCTGGTTCACAGTTTAGCTGCTGCTCCTCTGCTGCCTATCCAGGGAACATGGACACGTTTCTCTCCTGGCTCTTATTTCTTAATGGTCATGAGATTAGTCTCTCTTTTGCTTCTGAGATTGATCACTTAATACCAGAGGAATGGAAAAACTCACCAATCCTTTCATTAGAGGCCTTAACACCTCATTTGCACATGCCCACCCAATTATTTAGTGGGAGATACAAAGATGAGCCTTACAAACTATTTTCACTTCACCACAAATATTCTTTGACTGAACCTTTGTTAGACAGTATAATTCTGCTTGGGCTTTCTTATTTGCTGTGAAGCTTCCATTACAATATAATGACTTGTGTCAGGTACTTTAGTCCTCTTAGGTGCCTTTGTGCTTTATTTACAGCTTATTTGTCCAATGCAATATGTACTTTGATTTTTTATTGCTGAAAAATGAAATCCTAACAACTTCGATCATATCCTCATTAATAATTATGCTGCTTATTGCATAGTTAGAATTTTTTATTTGCGTACATTAAAGTACAATTCATACAGAAGTGCTTTGTTGGTGGTGGTGGTGTTAGG
>NW_022109767.1:15953978-15977516 GCF_000313985.2 Echinops telfairi
TTCTTTGACTGAACCTTTGTTAGACAGTATAATTCTGCTTGGGCTTTCTTATTTGCTGTGAAGCTTCCATTACAATATAACGACTTGTGTCAGGTACTTTAGTCCTCTTAGGTGCCTTTGTGCTTTATTTATAGCTTATTTGTCCAATGCAATATGTACTTTGATTTTTTATTGCTGTTTACATGGGATCTAATAAAATGAAATCCTAACAACTTCGATCATATCCTCATTAATAATTATGCTGCTTATTGCATAGTTAGGAGAATTTTTTATTTGCGTACATTAAAGTACAATTCATACAGAAGTGCTTTGTTGGTGGTGGTGGTGTTAGGTGCCACCAAGCCTTTTCTAACCCATAGCAACCCTGTGCACAACAGAATGGTACACTGCTTGGTCTTGTTCCATCATTACAATGATATCTGTGCTTGAGCCTATTGTTGCAGCCACTGTGTCAATCCATCTGGTTGAGGGCCTTACTCCTTTTTGCCACCCCTCTACTTTACCAAGCATGATAGGGACTGGTCACTCCGGACAACCTGCCCAAAGTATGGGAGATGATGACTCACCATACTTTCCTCTGAGGAGTACCCTGGTGATACTTCTTTCAAGACAGATGTATATGATGCAATTGAAAATACCATGACTTGGGTCAGTTGCACCTTAGTTCTCAAAGTAACATCCATGCATTTTAATAGTCAAAAGACATCTTGTGCAATAGATTTACCCAACGCAATCTATCCTTTGACCTCTTGACTGCTAATTCAATGAACATTGATGGTAGCTCCAAGCAAGCAAAATACTCGACAACCTCAAACTTTTATCCATTTATCATGATGTTAGTTGTTTGTCAACTTATGAGGATTTTGGTCTTCTTTACTTTGAGCTGTAATTCATTCTGAAGGCTGCAATATTTTATCTTTATCAGGACCTGCTTTAAGTTCTCCTCTCGTTCAGCAATCAAGGTTGTATCATCAGCTTATTGCAATTTGTTAAAAAAGCCTTCCTCTAATCCTGATACTAAATTCTTTAAATAATACAGCTTTTCTGATTAATTGCTCAAAATACAGATTGAATACATAGGCTGAGAAGACACGATGCAAACCTTTCCTGATTTTAAACCATGCAATATTCCCGTGTGCTATTTACACAACTACTTCTTGACGATTGTACAGGTTCTTCATGAGCACAATGAATTGTTCTGGAATTCCCATTCTTCTAAGGCTATCCCTAGTTTTTTTTATGATCAACATAGTTGAATGCCTTGGCACAGTCAAAACAGAAGTAAAAATCTTTCTAGTATTCTTTACTTTGATCCAAGTGTCATCTGACATCAGCAATGATATCTCTTGTTCCACTTCTTCTTCTGAATCCAGCCTGAACCTCTAGCAGCTGTCAATTTACTGCTGCATCATTGTTACTGCAGCAATATTTTACTTGTATGTGCTATCAGTGATATTGCTCTATAGTTTAAGCATTCAGTTGGGTCACATTTATTTGGAATGGGTAAAAATATGTTTCTCTTCCAATCAGTTTGCCAAATCTTCCAAATTTCATGGCTTAGAGGAGGTTAATATTCTACTTTGGAATTGACTTGTTACTAGTGTCATTGTGTTGCTATGCTAGACAGGGTTCTCTAGAGAAACAAAACCAAAAACAAAACTATCTAATACATAGCTAGCTAGCTAGCTAGATAGATGATAGATAACATAAAAAATAAACAGTTTGTTAAATTATAAAGCAGTACAAATGGCTCAGTGCAACTCACTACCTTGAGACACTGGCAGTCCTTCAAGTCTTGAGGGCCACCAAGTAGTCCTCTGTAGAGCAATTCAGGCTATCCGGCACAGGCAGCAAACAGCAAGGCAGGTCACAACAGTCAGCCAGATGACGGGGTCCGACAGTCCCCAGCTCAAGAGATGTAAATTCCAATGGTGTGGTGAAGCAGGTCTTGAAGGAACCTCAAATTACAGCGACACAGTCCACGGGTTAGGTGTCTCACGGGTAGTGTAGCTTGCAAACTGAGGGAAAGAACAAGCAAGGCAGCCGCACACTAGTGCGATGATCAAAGAGCAAGAGACAAGAAAGGGGAGGCTCCCTGAGCCATTTATCTCTCCGCCCTTCAATTAATCCCACATGTGTTTATCGGCCAGGTTGGCACAATAAACTAACTACCTCAATTGCTCAGGGTTTAATAAGGACTCAGATGCAAACCTGTATTTACATTATTAATTAATATGGCTGAAGTTTATTTTCATCAGCATGTAGGTGGTAAAAAAAATGAAATATAGGAAAATTTAAAGTCCTTAAAAATGATTGGAACAATTACGATGGATTTCTAGGCCTTCAACAGCTTTGGAGTCAGACAGTCATATTGTGTATCATGCTAGGATTAACAAATTCAAGAGGAATGGTATCACATTTATCATCAAAAAGAACATTCTAAGATCTCATTTGAAGTACAACACTCTGGTGGTGCAGTGTTTAAACATTGGGCGGCTAATTGCAAAGTTGGCAGTTCAAAACCACCAGTTGCTTCCCAGGAGAGAGATGGGGCTATCTTCTCCTGTGAAGAGCTACAATCTGAGAAACTCACAGGAGCAACTCTACCCTGTTCTACAGGGTTATTATGATTCAGCATCCACTCAATGACAATGGCAATAGATTTGGTTTAGGTTTATAATCCTACAGGAAAGTAAAGTTAATCTGATTATTATTCAAAGTTAGGAAAACCACTGAAGCCAGTGATGAAGAAATTAAAGAATTCTACCTAATGTCTCAAAGTGGTCAACCATACAATCAAAGTACATTGATAGTTATTGACAATTGGAATATGACAGTTGAAAATAAAGAGGAAGGAACAGTAATTATAAAATATAGATTTGGTAATAGAAACTATACCGGAAGTCACATAAAGAATTTTATAACACCAATGATTACTCCATTGCAAATACCCTTTTTAAAAAGCATAAATAGCAACTGTACACATGGCCCTCCCCGGACAATATACACAGCAATCAAATTTACTACCTTCAGGGGCAGAGAAAATGGAAAACCAAACTGAGGGCAGGAGCTGATTGTGGAACAGACCATCAGTTAACATCTTGAAATCGTCTGCTATCTCTTGCAATCCTGACTTCCGGAACTGATAGCACTAAAGAAATCCAAGCTTCTCTCGGGGCATTAGTGAAAAATAAGGACCCAGGACTTAACAAATTACCACTTATTTTAACAAATTGATGAAACACTGGAAGCATTCACTTGTCTAAACCAAGAAATTTGGAAGACAGCTAGCTGGCCAACTTACTTGTGTCTGTTCCACAGACAGGTGGTCCTAAAGAGTGTGAAAATTAATATCACATGCAAGCAAAAGTGGAGATAATTCAACAACCATTGTAGCAGTACATCCACATGGTGATGCCAGAAACCCAAGCCTAATTTAGAAGAGGATACAGCATGAGGAATAGCATGCTGATGCTACATGAATCTTGGCTGAACTCAGAGAATACCAGAAACATGTTTAATTGTGATTTACTGCTTATTCAAATGGCATATATAATAAACTATGGATAACATTGAGAAAAAATGGGAATTCCAGAACACTTCACTGAGTTCATGAAAACCTGGACCTAGACAGAGAGGCAGCCTTTCCATGGAACAAGAAGATAACTACATAGTTTAAGCTCAGGAAAAGTGTTCATTGGCGTTGTATCCTTTTACCATTGTTTTCAAATAAGCCAAGATGCTGGACTATATGAAAAACAAAACAAGAAGAAACATGGCATCAGTTGGCAGCCCAACTCTTAACCACAATGCCACTAGGGCTCCAGCAGACTGAAAGCCCTTGCAAAGGAAGATCAAGGACTACAACCTTGACCTTCGTGATAAATGGATAACATCATGATAATTGGATGAAGTTGTCAAGGATTTTATTTTGCTTGAAACCACAATTAATACTTGTACAAGCTTGACTCAAGAAATTAAAGGGCTTATTGCATTTGAAAAATCTACTGCACAGACTTGTTCAAAATATTGAAGGTAAGAATATTCCTCTGAGGACTGGGGCACACCTTACTGAGGCCATGGTGTTTTCAATTGCCTCCTCTGACTGCGAAAGTTAGAAAATGAATTAGGAAGATCAAACCATGGTTGATTTATTTGCTTTGTGATTGTGTCAGAGAATATTGAATGTTCCTTGGACTGCCAGAAGAATAAATGAATTTTCCTTAGAAGGAGTACAGCCAGAATATTTAGAAACCAGGTTGGTGAGTCTTTGTCTCATATACTTTGAACTTGCTATCAGAAAAGGCCAGTTTCTGGAAAAGGAGTTGAGGCATGGTAAATTAGAGAGTCCGTGGAAGAGAAGAAGACTTTCAATTAGATGGATTTACACAATGGCTGCATCAATGAGCTTGACAAATGACAGGTTTGCACAGTTCTCTGTAGTGTTTGTAAACAGAGTCAGTATGAGAACAGAGCCAATGGAATTTTAGAACAGCAACAAAACACCCCTCCCCAAGAGAAAACGTGTCTTTTAATTATTTTCTCATTTTTTAAAGAATCTATCATTTTATTATTGCTTATTTACAAAATATACACACTTTATGGTCCTTCATATATGTGAATTGAAAGTACAACCTGCAGTCCTTTCCCTGACAAAAGTGGTCTAATATAATTAGCCTGCCATTGTGCCACTGATTGATCTCCAGAAGTTGTCTCATACAGCAGAGTCAATGTTTATTTCTGCTGCTAGAAGACTGGGTGCTCAGCAGTGGAGTAGCCACATCAGCTTTGGAAAGTGGAAGTCTGATCCCATGCATAGCCTCCATCCCTGTCACAATGGATATTTGTCCATGAGGCCCTTGGATAATGACAGGAATGGCTAGGGAATGAGAATAACTGGTTTTTACAGAATGTGCCATCTTATATACTTGATTTTATAATTCTACTTTGCCAACGTAAACCACTTATGAAAATCTAATGAGACACAATATGTTT
Source organism: Echinops telfairi (assembly GCF_000313985.2). NCBI lineage: Eukaryota > Metazoa > Chordata > Mammalia > Afrosoricida > Tenrecidae > Echinops > Echinops telfairi. The sequence continues at coordinate 15,958,974 of NW_022109767.1, forward strand.
ACTTTTTGACCAATTCAGAGTCCTATCCACATATCTCTTCTTCTTACCTCTCTCTCACCATAATTTCCAATGATGTCCCTTCTGAGACTCTGACCATAGAGCTGAAAAAGAGTCGATGAATACAATTTCAGTAGCATATCTAATCACTTCCTTTCACGTGAAATAAAAACCAGGTGCACTGTTTGAAGTGCTGCTAACTGGTGTTGGAGTGCAGCTGCTGTCAACTTTTGAGTGGTTTCCTCATACTATGCTGCATTTTCTAAAGGCTGCCACTGTTTTATTTTCTACAATTAAGCCCTTGTTCCACTTCTCAAGAATCTAATGTTGGAATTCTGCCAGTTGCTAAGTATGTCGATTATTAAAAACAAACCAACTCACTACCATCGAGCTGATTCTGACTCATAGTGACACAACAGGATAGAGTTGAACCTTTTGGGTTTCTGAGATCTTAAACCTACACAGAAGTAGACGCCTCGTCTTTCTCCCTTGGAGTGGGTGGATGGTGCTCGCAGATTTCTGACATTATGGTTAAGTAGCTCAGTGCTTAGCCCATGAACTCACAAGGTTCCCCAAATACAACATAGGCGGCCTCACTATGAGACAGGATATCCCTCACTGATGCATAGCCCTATAGGGGACAACACTGGAGACACAGGGTGGGAAATGCACCTGATCTGACCCCACCATACGGTGAAAACACTAATGGACGTGCAACAGAACAGCAAGGGGAGCAGAGCAAGGAAGTCCCGAGGGAGTACCAAAAATAGACTTTGGGGCCAGGACGTGGCACCCCGTCAGACTCGACCAGAAAAACACTCCTAAAAGTGAAAAAGTAGACCTTGAACTATTTACAGGCCTTTCTTTTTTATCACTGGTTTGTTGTTTTTTGTGTTTTCTTTTGTTGCTTTGTTTTGCTCCATCTTGTTTTGTGCATATTATTATCTCTGCAGGTCTATCTAGATAAGATCAGAGGGATAAACAATCTGGAGGAGAAAATAACAGGACCCACGGTTTTAGTCTGGTACTTTAGAGAAACAAATCCACAGAAATTCAGATATGTATAAGAGAGAGTTTTATACAAAGTTGTTAAGTGCACATCAAGAAAACAGCCCAACCCAGTGCTGCCCAAGCCCACAAGTCCAACATTAACCCATTAACCCATATGTCCAACACCAATCCACAAAGTCCTGCTCCATCTCACAAAACAGATGCAATGATGCCGACTGCAGGAGGAAAGCCGAATCAGTGAATGTATAAGCATCTCAGCACTAGCAGGGGTCTCCACACCCAGGGCAGCATTTGGGTAGGTCCATGTGGCTTCTCCTCAAGGACGTCTTGCAGGAAGTTGGCCTTGCCAGCTAAAGCAGGGAACTGCTAAGGCAGCTGAACCCTGGTCTGCCCTTCAGAAAGCAAGAGACCCTAGAACTAGAAAGGCGAGGCACACCAAGCCATTTATCTCTCCGCCCTTCAATTAACCCCACACATGTTTATCAGCCAGGTTGGCACAATAAACTAACTACCTCACAGGGGTACATGGGAGAGGGGAAGTTGGGGGAAAGGAAATGGTGCTAACAAACCCAAGGACAAGGGAACAACAACAAGTGATCCAAAATCGGTGGCAGGGAGGGTAGGGTGTAAGAGGCCTGGTAGGGCTTGATCAATGGCAATGTGACAGAGAGGCATTACTGAAACCCAAATAAAGGCTGAGTATGATAGTGGGACAAGAGGAAAGTAAAAGGAAATAGAGAAAAGAACTAGGAGGCCAAGGGCATTTATAGAGGTCTAAATATAGGCATGTAAATATATTTATAAATGATGATAGGGATATAGATCTATATAGATCTATGTGTATATATTTATAGTTTTAGTATTAAGGTAGCAGATGGACATTGGGCATCCATTCAAGTACTCCCTCAATGTAAGAACACTTTGTTCTATTAAACTGGCATTCCATGATGCTCACCTTCCGGACACAATTGCTGAAGATACATGGGTACATAAGAAAATGTTCTGAAGAAAGCTGATGGTGCCCGGCTATCAAAAGATATAGTGTCTGGGGTTTTCAAGGCTTGAAAGTATACAAGCAGCCATCTAGCTCAGAAGCAACAAAGCCCACATGGAAGAAACACACCAGCCTGTGTGGTCACGATGTGTCAAAGGGATCAGGTATCAGGCACCGAAGAACAAAATGTCATATCATTGTGAATGAGTGGGAGTGCAGATTGGGGACCCAAAGCCATTTGTAGGCAACTGGACATCCCCTTTCAGCAGGGTCACAGGGAGGAGAAGAGCCAGTCAGGGTGCAGTATAACAACGATGAAACATACAACTTTCCTCTAGTTCTTAAATACTTCCTCCTCCTTACTACCATGATCCCAATTCTGCTTTACAAATCTGGCTGGACCAGAGGATGTACACTGGTACAAATAGGAACTGGAAACACAGGGATTCCAGGACAGATGATCCCTTCTGGACCAGTGGTGAGAGTGGCAATGCCTGGAGGGTGGAGGGAATGTGGTGTAGAAAAGGGGAAACAACTATAAGGATCTACAAATAACCTCCTCCCTGGGGGACAGACAACAGAAAAGTGGATGAAGGGAGAAGTTGGACAGTGTAAGATATGACAAAATAATAACAATGAATAAATTATCAAGGATTCATGAGGGATGGGGGTGGGGAGGGAGAGGGGAAATGAGGAGCTGATACTAAGGGCTCAAGTAGAAAGCAAATGTATTGAGAATGATGAGGGCAATAAATGTACAAGTGTGCTTGACACAGTGGATGTATTTATGAATTGTGATAAGAGTTGTACGAGCCCCCAATAAAATTATTTTTTTAATGAATTAATTGATCTTAAATTGGGGCTAGAATTAAGTGTGAGCCCCAAATCCACTAATATATCCAGTTTATATATGTCTTTGGCTCATTTTATAAACATTGTTAACACTTTATGATAGAAAATATTACAAAGATCCCCTCTGCGGCATAAGGTGATTTTATTAATAGCATTATTAATTCAGCCAATGGTATAGAACTGAGAACACTGCTGAGAAAAGGAAATTATACAAGAAAAGATTGACTTCAAATCAAAATACATGAATTGTGGGCTAGTACAATCTATGGAGATTATAACTGGATTAATATTTACCTAGTGGCATGGCAGGAGAGGTTGAGGAAGAATAGGGAGCTACCAACTATGAATATGAGAGGAAATTATTCTGAAAGCGATTTACTTATTAATATAATTAACATGAGGGTAGAAGCCCATCAACAAAGCTCCCAGGTGGAGCAGTGGTGGCTATGGCAGGGTGGGGGTGGGGGTGTCTTATCTGTATGCCCTGGGGTGGGTGCAGCTGCCCTGCTCTGCTCCTGTCTAATTAAATTGCATGACATGGGAATTATAAATCAATAAAACAATTAAGAAGAGGAATGATATCCTAATTGTTTCAGATCATGATTCATAATATCCTCACTTCCCTAAGAAACCCTCATAATTGTGAATTTGTCTGTGGGTTCTGTGGGTTCATTACAACAGAGTACTGAACCCAACTGTAGGATCAGTGATTAATATTACCATAGGATAAAGAAAGTTGAGAGCTTCAAGCATGTCTGATTTCTGCATCAAAGAAAGCAGTCATGGACCAGAGTGTAGGTGGGTTTTCCATCCCTCTTCTGTAGCTGGAAATGGTAACAACACTTATGCCATTGGTTCATATGCCAACTGAGTTATTTTAGCAAATAGATGCAAGACTGTGAGACCAACCTATCTATGCCAAGACATTCAGAAGACAGATACTTGGCCAGTAGACTAGAAGAGATTAATATATGCAGTTATTCTAAATAACACGTGATCTAATGGAATGTGTATATCAACCAATATTGTTGATATACTGCACAAATACAATATTGCTGAAGATAATTTTTACAAGATATTCTAGCAGTACATTTACAGGGAATTGCCAGAGACTGAAGCTGGATTCAGAAGTGAACATGTCGTGAGGGAAATGTTTGCTGCTGTTAAAAGGTCCTTGACTACAAGTAGAGGATACTAGGAAGATGTTTACCTTTGTTTTATTTATAATACAAATAAATAAGACTATGAGGATCATTAATACATACTATTGCAACTGATGGGGATTGCAGAACATTTAATTGTGCTCATGGAAACCTGAAACAGAATAGCAGGCAATCACTCTGATGAGAGTATAGTGTGTATGTATGTTTAAAATTTCTTTAAATTATTTTATTGAGGGTTCTGATAATTTTTATTACACAATCCATACATCAATTGTATCAGGCATATTTGTACATTTGTTGCCATAATTCTTTTCTAGTCAATTACTTTCTATTGAGCCCTTGGTATCACTCCTCTTTTTCCCTCTCCCCACCTTGTGACCCTTGACAGATTATAAATTATTATTTTCATATCTCACACCGACCACTGTCTCCATTTCATGGTTGCCATTGTTCTTCCCTGTGGAGGGGGCTGTGGGGTTGTGTGTCGCTCATTATTATTGGTTCCGACTGCCACCCCTTTCCCCCTCCCCACACTTCTCCCTACCCTGGTATCATTACTCCCATTTCTGCTCCTGGGTTTTGTGTTTCATGAGTTTTTATCTCTTATCTACATCTGTGTACATGGTCCAGTCTAGTCTGAAGTGAGAGGCATCACTGGGGTCTTGGTAGTGGGGGGTGAGGAACCCTAAAGGAGCCAGAGGAATATTGTGTGTTTCATCAGTGTTTTACTGCACCCTGGTTGACTCATCCCTTCCCTGTGAGCCCTATGTGGGGGATGTTCTATTGTCTACAGATGGCTTTGGGTCTCTGAACTGACCCCCCCCCCTTTTCTCAACCATATGGTTTTGTTTGTTTGTTTGTTATGGGTCTTCTGATGCCTGTTACCTAGTGCCAATGACACCTCATGATAACACAGGCTGGTGTGCTTCTTCCATGTGGGCTGTTGCTTCTCTGCTGGATGGCCACTTGTTTAACTTCAAGCCTTTAAGACCCCAGGTGCTATATTTTTTAATAGCCGGACACCATCTTCCTTCTTCACCACATTTACTTATGCACCCATTTTGTCTACAGCAATTGTGTCAGGAGGGTGAACACTTCTGATTGCCAATTTATTAGAACAAAATGTTTGTGTATTGAGGGAGGATGTGAGCAGAGGCCCAAAGTCTGTCCACTATCACGGTGTATTGTCATATAAATATGTACATAGGCCATTACCTCTATTTTTATGGATTAATGTATGTGCATGTGGGCACACCTATGCTTATACCTCTATCCATAGCTTTGCTTCCTAGATCATTACTGTTTCCTCTTATCTTCTTTCTGCCCCACCATCTCACTCCCCTTACTTCTGCCTCATAGTACTTCTTCGCAGCTAGATTGCTTTGGGGCCAGCATCACCAGGGTCTCTATATCCTCCTTGTTATTGATTTTTATCCCCTAGTTGTTCCCATGTCTATGGCATTGTTTGCTCCATTCCCCTTCTCCTCCCAAGACCCCCAGGGACCATTGGTCCCCTTGCTTTCTCCTCGAGCTTGCTTCCCATGCCTTCTTATGGAAGTAGGCATACCAACGATGGCATAGAACAATCAAATAGAAAACAAATGATTGGGGAAAAAAAGAATTGAAAAAAAAACAAACATATATAGGTCCAGATCTGTCCACTGACCTTTATGACTAACTCCCTGGGGGAATTCTGGGAGCTGACCCTCCTAGCCTGAAGTCTATTTTGGGGGTTCTGTAGGAGCTTTGTGGCTCCTGTTGCTGATCTGTTACGTTCCCTTCTTGGTTTGCCCTGCTCTCCCCATACCATCATCTCACTCGCACCCTCCTCCTTTTTCCTTGTCCCTTCCCCCTTTTCCCCTTCTTTGTGTTGGATTAGCATGTACCTCCTTGGGTTTGGTCTGACCTCCTTGTGTTTGCCTGTACCTCTATCCGTATATTGTGAGGTAAGTGGCTTTTCTTCTATACCTACTGTGCTGATTATACTTATCACAGAGGACTCATGTTGTACTTGGCTTTTTGTGATTGGTTGACTTCACTTAGCATAATTTCCTCCAACTCTTCCCATGAAATGACATGTTTCATGTGATTATTAATGCTTTCTGGTGATGCATAGTACTCTGTTGTGTGTATGTGCCAGAGTTTACTAATCCACTCATCTATTGACGGAAATTTAGGTTGTTTCCAGCTCTTTGCGATTGTGAATTGTGCCACAATAAATATTGGAGTACAGAAGACTGGTTGTGGTCTATTTTTCACCTTTACTGTGTAAATTTCCAGTAAAGGGAGAGCTGGGTATAAGATAGATCAATTTTCATTTGTTTTAGATATCGCCAGATTGCTTTCCATAGAGGCTGTGCATATCTATAGGACCACCAGCAGTGGAGGAGAGTTCCTGTCTCACCACATCCCCTCCAATGTTTGTTGCTTTCTGATTTTCTACTTTAGGCTAACCTCAAGGGTGTTAGATGGTATCTCATGGCTGTTTTAATTTGCATCTCTCTGATAGCTAATAATCAGGAGCATTTTCTCATATGTTTATTGGCCATACAGATCTCCTCCCTAGTGAAGCTTCTTTTTCAGTTCTTTTGCCCATTTCATTCGGGGGTTGACTGTTTTCCTCTTTTTGCATGTCATGAGTATATTATAGATTTTAGTAATAAGCTCTTTGTCTGCTGTGTCATTGCTAAAAGTCCTCTCCCAGTCTGTGGGTTGCCTTGTTACCCTCTTGGTGAAATCTTTCAATGCACACAGGTGTTTTAAACTTAGTAGATCCCACTTGTTGATTTCAGGTTCGCCTGTGTGTGTACCTTTTGCTATTGCAGTTAGCCTATGTATTCCCTGGGCTAAGTTTGTCCCAATTCCTTCGTTGGGATAATCTTGATAGTTTGTGGTTTTACTTCTAGGTCTGTGATCCATCTTGAGTTTGTTCTTTTGCATGGGGTGAGGTAAACATCTTGCTTCATTTTCCTACGTGTGGATATCCATTGTTTCCAGCACCACTTGTTAAAAAGGGCATCCAGCTCCCACTTGATGCTTTCGGGGCCCTTGTCAAAGATCACTGGTCTATATGCTGATGGTTTTATTTCTTGGGTTTCTCTTCTTTTCATTGGTCTGAGTTTCTGTCATTATGCCATTACCACACTGTTCAGACCACTGTGGCCTTGCAGTAGGTGATAAAGTGGGGTAAAGGCAGTCCTCTGACTTTGTCCTTCTCGAGGAGTTCTCTGCTAGTTCTGGGCTTCTTCCCTCTCCATATGAAACTGGTGGTCAGTTTTCCCAGTTCTTTGAAGAAGGTTGTTGGTATTTGAATCGTGATAGCATTAAACTTATAAAGTGCCTTGGGTAAGATGAACATCTTTATTATGTCGAGTCATCAAATCCACGAGCATGAGATATTCTTCCATTTGTTGAGGTTGCTTTTGGTTTCCTGTAGTAGGGTCTTATAGTATTTTTTTTCCTTAAATGCATTTCTAGATATTTCAATGTGTTCTTGGCTATTGTGACGGGCAATGCTTTCTTGATCTCCTGACTTCTGTTTGTTGATCTTGTATCTTTCCAGTCTTCCGCATTCCTCTATCACTGCAGTACTCCTATTGTGGAGCTTTTGGAATTTGTAATGTACAGAATCATGTCATCTACAAATAGTGATAGTTTCATCTCTTCTTCACCCACTTGGATACCTCCTTTAATGTCCTTCTGCTGTCTTATATTGTTAGCTAGTATCTCCAGTATGGTACTAAATAGAAGTGGGGACAAGGGGCAACCTTCCCTGGTCCCCTTTTTCAGTGGGATTGTTTTCATCCTTTCTCCATTGAGTATGATGTTGGCTGTTGGCTTTTCGTAGATAGCTTGTATTAACTTGAGGAATTTTCTTTCCATTCCTATCTTCTTGTGAGTCTCAACTAGGAATGGGTGTTGCATGTTGTCAAATGCTTTCTCTGCATCTATAGATGTTATCATGAGGTTCTTATACTTTTTATCAATGTGGTGTGAAATATTGATGGATTTTCAGATATTGAACCATCCCTGCATCCCTGGAATGAATCCTACCTGATCGTGGTGGATGATATGTTTGATATACTTTTGTATTCTATTGGCCAATATCTTGTTAAGGATTTTTGCATCTCAGTTCATTAGAGATATCAGTTTGTAGTTTAAAGTGTGTTTTAAAATAAAAAATATTTCTTCAAAGTCATAATTTTTTAACCATACATATTCAATTTGTGTACTGATGAAATGTGCATATAATTTCAGACTGAACTATATGCAAAAAAGAAAAACAACAGACTTGAAAGACATTTAACTAATACCCTGTGATATGCAGATGACAATATCTTATTAATTAAAGTGAAGAGGACCTGAATCACTTATTGATGAAGTGAATTTAGAATGGATTTAGTATGGATTTCACTTGAACATTAATGAGAATAATCAAAAATAATCAACATCATAATAAATAGAGCAATTATTGAAATCAGCAATGATTTCTTTTTGTTTGGATTCATATTCAACACCTATGGAAGTAGTCAAGGGATCAAAGGACTTACTGCACTGTGCACTACACAGAAAGAGATCTCTTTGACATGTTAGTTAAAGCATGAATATGTCACTTGAAGGAAGAAGTGCACCTGACTCAAGCAGTGTTATTTTTAAATCTTGGCAATGACTGTTTTTGAATCATGAAGTTTTCCACAAATGGAGCATGGATTGTCATTAAAAAGAATAAGTCTGTCTTGGAAGAAGTACTTTGAGAATGTTGTTGAGAAGCTGGGGTGCTGAGATTTGTCTCAAGTCCTCTAAACATATCAGGAAGGACATATTTGGATAGGAATGCCATATGTCATACTAGATAGAAAATCAGTAAAAAGAGGGAGTCACTCCAGAAGGTACATTGATAGGTGACTGGAACAAAAACTCAAACCTAGCCATGTTTGTGGAGATGACACAGCACGGGATAGCACTTCATTCTATTTTACAGAGTCACAATTGACCAAACAATACCTATAAGCAATAATAAAGGGTGAGAATATATTTGGGTTGTTTCTTTAAGCCACTCTTTAATGCCTTCCCTATTAGCAGCTCTAGATATCTAGGGCACTCTTTAATAATGTATGCATGCATACTTTTGCGTATAATGCAGGCATTATTAGAGGAACGAAACATAGATTATGTGAAACACATCAATAGTCACTAATGTGATACTTCAGAATATTTATGGCACCTGGGTAGAATTAAAGGAGGAATATTTTTCATCTTGATCTTTAAAGTAATAAAAGTAAAGGTTAGTAGAAAATATTAAATTAGCATGTGTTGAATAATAAAAAATAGACTCAATTCATTTTATGTTCATATAATTTTGAGTCTGTAATTATTTGTGGAGAGACACAACATTTTCTAATACAATTGTCATACTTTTCTATTAGGCATAAATCCCTTGTCCTCAAGTCTATTCTAATAGTGACCCCTTCAGTTACAGAGTAGAACTAGGAAGTACCTCAAAGAGAATTCTGGATGGTAATCGTTACAAATGCCATCGAGAGACTTTTCTTCTATGGTGCCACCAGGTGGATGCAAACCATAAACCCTTTGATTGGTTGTTGAGCACAAACTGCTATTGTTACCTAGGACATTCTATTAGGCATAACCAGAAAAATAAAATTTTAAGCTATTTCCATCAAGTCAATTCCAACTCATAGCAACCCAATGAGACAGATTAAAATTGCCTACAGGGTTTTCGATGTTGTACATCTTTATGGAAACAGACTAGCACATCTTTCTCTCCGGGAGGGGCTAGTATGTTGGAACCACACTGAGATTTGGTGGGTAATTGGGGCTGTTGTTAAAAAGTACCATCAGAGCTTCTCTATGAAGAAAATCAGTCTGAAAAGTCAAAGTTTTGTATTAAGGGTTCAAGCACAATACCTTTATTTTTTATAATGCTATATGTAATGCATAGTATATATCTTATCATATATATGGTTTCAAAAAGTTAATAAAAAATTCCATTATACTTTAATTCCTTTGGTAGTTACAAAAGTTTAGGGGTAGAGTCTAGTCTGTCAATCAGGTGGCTGTCTGATGATTCCTCCTTGTGGGCATGACCTTCTCATAAGGAGGGTCCTGGGAACCTTTCCCCCATCTCTCTATTTTCACATTCCCGTTGATGAGCCATGCTGAGACCTGCACGCGATGTGGCTATCACCATCGGATCCAGGCAACTCTGCACTCACTGGGATGTGATCTACCCGCATTATACACCATTGCATGTGGCTGTGTGCATCTGAAGAGGGACTTATGGACCAGTATCAGATATATGGATTAGTACCGGGTTTATGAACTTGAGTTGCATTGTGCTGAGATGTTTTATTTATGCACAATTACTGATATGAAATGCTTTCTTATGCATATATGAGTGTTTCTGGATTTGTTTCTCTAGTCATCCAGGCCTAACACAATTTCATTTTTCTGTTAACATTTTGAAGCCTCTTTGGATAAATAAGTAAATCATAGACAGAGATAAAGATATATGTTGTTGTCAATTGCTGGTGCGTTGGCTCTAACACATCGTGCCCACATGTAAAACCGGACAAAACATTGGCCAGTCCTGATCCACCTTCATGATCATTAGAGTGTAGAGTCCTTTTTTTCCAGCCACTAAACTATTAGACAATGTCATAGACAAGATTCTGGTATGTTCAGTAGGACTTTCATTGATTAATTTTCAAAAGTAGACCACCACACCTTTCTTCCTAGGCTGTCCTCAGCTGATAATCCTGTTGAACCCTATCCACCATGAGTGACACTGCTGTACTTTGAAATACCAGTATCTTATTTTCCAGCATTATGGCATCGTGGAATATGCAATTTGGAACATATTTACTGTGGGGTTTTGTTCTAATGAATTCTGTATCTTGGCTTGCTGTTCAATAAGGATCTAAATCTTATATAAATATCATGCAAGAATGACAATGGTATGATATTGATTTCAATCGCTTCTTTACATCAGCAAATCACATGCTCTTTTCAAGATAAACAATTTAATAATAACATAACTTCTGTCCTGCTATTTCATTTCAAGTTGGAATCTGATTAAGAGTTTTAAAGAAAAATGGGCCTCAAATGTGGTAACAATTGGTTACATGATTCCACATTAGGGCAGTTTGTTGGAATTTTAAAACTATCAGAGCTAACAGCTTTTGCTCTCTAATGACATAAATATGAATGATTTTTAGCAAATAAAACCCATATATATATATATATATATATATATATATATATAATCACAGATATACATATAATAAATACATATATATATATATATTTATCACTCTACTCTTACTTCCATTGAGCCTATTCCAACTCATAGCAACCCTATAGGATAGAGTACAACTACCTGTCCTTTGGGTTTTTGCAATTGTAACTCTTTACAAAAGTAGAAAGCCTCATCTTTTTCCTGAAGGGCTGCTGTTGGTTTTGATGCAGAATTTAATGATTTATTTCAATAATTATAAAATAGACATCTCTAACAAAAAAGAAAAAGATTAGAAAATCACTTAAGAAAAAAACTTATTTCAATGACCAAAACGCACATAAAAACTACAGACTACTGGAATTCTAATATATCAATAATAGGATTGCAAAATGGCTAATTATCGGTATTTTTGAATATAGTATGGCTATAACATCTTATAAAGTTAAAGACATATGTCACAGTAATAAATTTTGGGGGAATCTAAGATAAGTGAAAATGTCTATCTATGTACTAATATATACATATACATCTCTTAATAGTCCAAATCAGTAAACCACCAATATATTTCTCAAGTTATAATGAAAATGCATTTAAATATGCTATCACAACAAATTGTTACCTAGACCTATTTTTCGGTACTCTGTATTCACTTCCAACTCATTGTGACCTCATGTGACAAAGAACATTCCCACTGGACTTTCTTGGCTGTGACATTTATGGAAGGAACGCTGGTGTTAGAATGGTTCCGCATTAGGCTCCTAACCAACAGGTCAGCAGTTCCAGCTCACCAGTTGCTCCATGAAAGAAAAACATGGGAGCTGGTCTCATAAATATTGCAGTGTGGGACACTATATGGGGCAGTTCCACTATGTCACATAGCACTGCCACAATCACATGAATGTTACAAGAAACAGACTGTCAGATATTCCTACTGTGGGTAGTGTGAGGATGGTGAGGACCCTGGAGTGCTTCATTCTGTGGTGCATGGGGTCTCTGTGAGTCAGAATCAACTTGTAGAAGAACAGCATACAATCCGGTTCCAATACTTCAGTTAAATTTTAGCATAGCTTCATTATCTCAAAAAAACTTTCTAATAACCTTTGATCCCATCTGTCTTAGTCCAAGACAACTTTTGATAGGTTCTCTGTCACAACAATTTGCACTTTTGGGGTTTTATATAAAGAGGACATTATGCTATGTAAAGTAGGGAGGCAGCGAAAAATCGGAAGGCCCTTGACCATATGAACTGACACAGTAGCTGCAGTGATAGGCTCAAACAAGGACAAGGGTGGGGATGGCACAGGACTAGGCGGTGTTTGTTTTGTCCTGCTGTTCACAGAGTGGCTCTGAGTCAGAACCAACTCAATGGCACTCAACAACAACCACCTAACTGTGCCAACAACCTAACTGTGCCGACAACCTAACTGTGGCTTCACAGTTGACACTATGCTTGAGCCCACTGGTGCAGCCACATTGTAAATCGATCTCATTGAGGGCCTTATTCTTTTCTGCTGCCCTCTACCAAACATGATGCCCTTCTTCAAGCACTGGTCACTCCTGAAAACATCTGTAAAGTCTGTAAGACGAAGTCTTGGATCCTAGTCCCTACGAATCACTCGGCTTCTTCCAAGACGGATCAGTTTGTCAGTTGAGCAGTGCATGGTACTTTCAATATGCTCCTACAGCACCACATTAAAATGCATCAATTCTTCTTTTGGCTTCTTTATTCAATGTCTGTGATAATCTGGGTACATTAGAGAAACAATTCCACAGAAACGCATATGTATAAGAGGGAGTTTTATATAAAGGTTAAGTGCACATCAAGAAAACATCCCAATCCAGGGCTGCCCAAGTCCACAAGTCCAACATTTACCCACTAACCCATATGTCCGACACCAATCCACAAAATCTTCCTCCATCTCACAAAACATACACTATGATGCCAACTGCAGGAGGAAAGCCGAATCAGTGAGTGTGTAAGCATCTCAGCGCTGGCAGGGGTGTCAACACAGCTGCTCCAGCACCCAGGGCAGCATTTGGGTAGATCCATGTGGCTTCTCCTCAGGGATGTCTTGTAGGAAGTGAGCCTTGCTAGCTAAAGCAGGGAACTGGCTAAGGCAGCTACACCCTGGTCTGACCATCACAAAGCAAGAGGCCTGAGACCTAGAAAGGTGAAGCTCACGGAGCCATTTATCCCTTGGCCCTTCAATTAACCCCACATGTGTTTAGCAGCAAGGTTGGCACAATAAGCTAACTACCTCAATGTCCAACTTTCACATGCATACGAGACCATTGATAACACCATGGCTTAGGTCAGGTACACCTTAGTCCTTAAAGCGACATCCCTGATTTTCAAAATTTTAAATAAGTCTTGTGAAGCACACTGACCTAAAGCAACTTATTTTTTTTTAACTTGATTTCTGCTTCCATGAACACTGATTGTGTATCCAAGCAAGACAAAATCCTCGACACCTTCAAATATCTCCCTGTTTATCATGGTGTCACCTATCTTTGCAGTTGTGAGGTCTTCTTTACATTGAATCCTAAGGCGTACTGCCGGCTGCAGCCTTGGTCTTCTTCAGTAAGGGCTTCAATTCCTCCTCACTTTCAGCAAGCAAGTTTGTGTCCTCTGCATACTGCATGTTGTTAATACACCTTCCTCCAATCCTAACATAACATTCTTCTTCATACAAGCTAGCTTCTATGATGTTTTCTCAGCACACAGTTTGAATAAGTATGGTAAGAGGATACAACCCTGTCACATACCTTTCCTGATATGAAACCATGCATTATCTCCATTTTATTTATTTGTTTTTTTGCTTAACTGCCTCTAGATCCATACAGCAATTCCCCATGTGAACTATGAAGTGTTCTGGGATTTCCCTTCTTCTCAAGGTTATCCATAGTTTGTTATCATTCACACACATTGATGTCTTGCCATAATCAATAAAACACAAGTAATCATCTTTACGGTATTCTCTGCTTTCCGCTAAGATGCCTCTGACAACAGCAACGATATCCTTTGTTCCAAGTCCTCTTCTGAATTGGTCCTGAACCACTGGCAGCTCACTATCATTGTATTGCTGCAACCATTTTTGGATGAGCTACAACAAAATTTTACTTGCATGTGATATCAATGATAGTGTTCTATAATTTGAGCATTCTGTTGGGTCACTTTTCTTTGGAATGTACACATATGGATATCTTCCAGTAACTTGGCCTAGTAGCTGACTTCCAAATTTCATGGCATAGATGTCAGTATTCCCAGAGCTTCATAAGTTTTTTGAAACAATTGATATCTCATCAGTTCCTGGGTCCTTGTTTTGGGCTAATGCTTTCAGTGCAGCTTGAACGTCTTCATTTGGCCCCATTGATTTTTGCTCATATGTACCTCTTGAAATGGAATGTTAACTAGTTCTTTTTGGTACAGTAACTGTATTTTTCCATCTTCTTTAGATACATTCTGTATCGTTCAAAATTTTGCCGATAATATCAAGAAGAATATGTTTTGAAAATTATTATGGCAGCATCTGTACAAGTTTTCATGATGTAATTGATTTCTGAGTTATTAAAGTATCAGTAAGAGCTCCCAATAAAATGATCAATAATACATGAGTATATATATATATATATATATATACATTTTGCCCATAGAATGTTTTAATATTGTAACTCGTGACTTGAATTTTTCTTGAGCTCTTCCAGTTTAAGATATATTGAGCATGTTCTTCCCTTTTGATTTTCTAATTCTAAACCTTTGCACATTTTATTATATTTGAGTTTCTCTTCTTTTGCTGCACATTTTCTATTCAACTCTTAGACTTCAAACTTTCTTTGAATTGTTTTAGCTACTCTATGATAAAGAGAAAATTTGAGAGTCTCTCCTGACATCCATTTTGATCTTTTTTTCCCTTTCTTGTCTTTTCAATGACCTTTGCTTTCTTCATGAATGACGTTCTTGTGCCCTCCCACAGCTCATCAAGCCTTCTGTGATTAGTGTTCAATGCAGCAGATCTGTTCTTGAAGTGCCCTTGAATTTAGGCAGGATAGACTCAAGGTCATATGTTGACTTTGTTGGACTTGTCTTCATTTTCATCAGCTTTATCCTTAACTTATGGAAGAGCAATTGATAGTTTCTTCCACAGTATAATATTGAAATTTGATATATTTTCTAATTATAGCCATAAGGGTAGCCTCAAAAAAGATGTTTGATAAGTAATGCTATAATAAGTATGTTTTGAACGTATTATAATTACTTTTACATTGTCATGCTCTTAAAATATTTCAATTTCACTTTTCTTTTCTTACATCATCCTATTATTTCCACACAGATAAAATCTGGTCTACATCTGTGTCTGACATTTATTGCATTTTTTCCCTCCTCTGGACTAAAAGCCCAATGTGGCTATTGGAAAATAAAATAATTTTCATATTACTTTTTTCAGATTTATACTTACAACTTTAGTATTCAAATATGTTCCTGTTTTTATTAGTTATTGTCAAGTTGGCTCTGACCCACAGGGACCATTTGCACAACAGAAACACCACCCAGTTCTATGTCATACTTCCATTTGTTGTTATGTTTGAGCCCATTGTTGGAGCCACTGTGTCAATTCGTCTCCTTGTGGGTCTTCCTCTTTTTCATTGCCCTTCTACTTTGCTATAACCTCCTTTTTAAGAGACTGGTCTCTATTGATTATAAATCCTAAGTACTTGAAACAGAGTCTTGTCACCTTTCCTTTTTGTAGCATTCTGGCTGTACTTCTTCCAAGATTTTTCTTCAGTGTTCTGTATTCACTGTCCAACTCTCCCATGCATATGAGGTCATTGGAAATACATGACTTTGTCTAGCATATTTTAGTTCCCAAAGTAACAACCTTGCTTTTCAATACCCTAACGAAGCCTTGTATAGCAGATGTACCCAACGCCATCCATCTTGTGATCTCTTGTCTGCCACTTTGAGAGCACTGATTATGGATCCAAGCAAGACAAGATTCTTGACAATTTCTTCTCTTCTTAATTTATCTTGATGTTGTTTACCAGTCCAATTGTGAGGATTTAGTTTTTCTTTACTCTGAGTTACTATCCACACTGAAAGCTTTAATCCTCATCAGCAACTGCTTCAAGTCACTTGTAGTAGATATACAACTCTTATTTTAGTCCTATTTTTCCCATTCCTTGGAAAACATTGTCAATATACTTTCACACGTTTGCATAGTTGTTCATTGAGTATATGTTTATAATCAAAGCAAAATGAGTGTCTCTTAAAACAAACTCTTCATCTCTTGGGAAAGAGGAAAACAACAATAATTGGCACATATCAGGGCCCTGGTGACCCTGTGAGTTAGCAGCTAGGATGCTAACAGCAAGGTTGGAGGTCCACATTCATTTGTGCTTAAGAAAAGAGGGAGCACTATCATCCAGAAAAGATCCACAGCTTCCATTGAGCTATCCATCACTCAGAATCCACTTAGGGGCAGTTGGTTATATGCATGCATTTGTCTGTCAGTGTGTGTGTGTGTGTGTGTGTGTGTGTGTGTGTATACAAGGGTTTTATCACACTAGTTTTCCTCATCAACTAGTAAAAATTATCACATAGTATAAGCACATCCAAGATAAGTATATATGCAAAATTCCTATCATAAAACGAATACACTGTGTCCTCCAATTTTTATTCTCCTAACTCCTCCAAAAATCTTAGGGACTACTTACATGATTTTTCTCCGATGTAATGCACTCAATTTATATTTCTTTCATTTAAATGATAACATGTGTTTATTATTTCATTGAGAAGTTCAATATGTCTTTATGAAGTAAACAAACATCAGTGTGAACATTCAGAAGTCTAAGTTTTCCAGGAATATTTGTGCTGTTCTATTATTATTTTATATAATATTGTATTATCTCAAAACTATTTAGTGCAGGCTCATATCTTAGAAAAAAGTAAGTATACATTAGATATTCAGTAACCTCTCCTTTCTACATTCTATGAGAGATTCAGATATCGCTCTAAAATGAACTATATTATTATGTGTTTCTCTGTTAATGCAAGCTTTTGGGGCATTTTCACGATCATTTTTGTCAAAATACACCAAATATAGACTTTTTTACATATTTACGCAGAATATAGAGTTTTGACTTTAAAATTATGACCATAACAAAGAGGAGTCCCTAGATGACTTCAAAGAGAGAAAGGATAGGATGTGCATGACAGGAGAAGTAGATTCTTACAAGATGATTTTCACAAGACAAGAAAATGAGAGAAATGATTAGAAATTGAGTTAGGATTTTTTTCCTAAATAACAGAGAATAGTCAAGACAAAAAATAAATAAGGATAATCTCTTAAACCATGAAGTAGAAGATTTACATTTTATTAGGAATGGTATGTTGGCAAAGTGATATAAAAATGAAATAACATACTGGTTCCCTACTCTGCGCTGGCATGTTGCATTCACACCTTGGATCACTGGGTTGAAGTCTGGTCCCTCCTTCCCTGTGGAGATATAAACAATACCCTCCCCTTGGGTTCGTTCGTGCCCCGTGCCCCCACTACCCATTTCTTCCTTATTTTCATCATTTTCCCCTCTTTCCCCACTTCCTCCCCAGTTGTCTACCATCTGCATCCCTGCATTTGATTTGGTCCCTGCCATACTACCCTGTCCCCACCCCAAGAATGTTTGTCTACAGTAGCTTTTGCCTGCCCCTCCCACTAGAAGAATTTATGTCAAAGAACGGCACTGAATCCACAGCTCCGGGAGAGGGCTATATCTGATTGGAGCACACAGGAGCAGATGACTGGGGAGGAGGAGAGACTGGAGCACATCCTGGCCCACCAGGCATTGAGGACAATGACCCCAATTAGAGCAGCCAGTCACAGAAAGGACCACATGGCCAGCCCCACTATGTGACATGATGCCCCTCACTGACCCATGGCCCTGCAGGGGACAACACCATAGACACAGTGTGGGAATTGAACCCGATCTGATCCCGTCACACTGAGGCAAAGCACTGGGGGAGTGCAGCGGAAAAGCAATGGAATGGAGCAGCAAGGTCCCCAGGGAATGCTGAAGGTGGATTTTAGGGCCAGGGCATGGTGCCCCAACAGACTGGACTGGAAAACACTCCTAAAGGCCAGTGATCCTTGAACTAACTACAAGCTTTTCTTTCTTTTTGTGTTTTAATTTGTTCTTTGTCAGTGGTTTGTGGTTGTTGCTGTTTTGTTATACATTGTTGCTTGGTTTTGCTGTCTTGTTTTTGTGCGTGTTATTAT
>NW_022109767.1:15979559-15986097 GCF_000313985.2 Echinops telfairi
CCTGAATTCAAAGACCAGGGGGTAAGGTTATAAATAGAACATTGTTTTACTTTTTGCTCATCTACTGGGTTTTGCAAACTCCGGCCTTCCTTTGTGAGTAAAATTTTGTTAGAACAGAGCTACCACCATTCACTAATTAGTGCTGTCTGTGGCTGCTGCTATTCTACAGTAATAGTTGTAGTCGTGACGAAAGCTGAAGTCTAAAATATTTTTAAGCTTATCCTCTAAAAAGTAATTTTAGCCCAATTTACATGGTCAATAAACATTGTTACAAAAATAATTATGAATTACTAAATATAAAAATATGTACTTTACCACTCTTGATTTGGGGAAATACAATCTTGAGACTAGTCTACTTAATTCACTTATGCATTTTAAAAGCTTACCAAACCAAAACAAATCCACACTCTTCTAGTCGATTCTGACCCATAGCATCCTACAAGGCAGCATAGGCTACTAATATAAGGGAGCAGACAATCCCATCATCCTCCCATTGAGAGTCGAACCACTGTTCTCACAGTTAATAGCCCAATGCCGTCCTTTGTGCGTCAGAGATTCGTTTCAAAGGCTTGGGGTACTGAGGGGATGGTCAGTTTCTGGCTTTTCTGACCACATCAATTCTGTCTTTTAAAAAACAGTTTTATGGCACTTTATCCAAATATACTTAACATTATCTTATTTTAATATCATTGAAATTTTCATTTTACTTAAAAAGCAACTCTCTAAATATTTCATATCACTTATGTATTGATTTTTCAAAGAATACATAAATCTTATAAAGATATAAAGAAATAATTCTACTTATGTCAGTTGGAATTGCATACATTTGAAAGCGCATATAGAAAACCTGGAAATCACTCATTTGACGTCCATTGATTTTGTTGAAAGTTCACTGCTCATTTTTCAAAAGGTAATTCATTTGAGGTGTGTAAAAAAAGGTAACCAGAAGTTCTGGAGCAAATAACTATTAAGGTGACAGAATTTTATTTTGGCATTGTGCTATTCAGAGACATATTTATCACTTAATCACTTTTTTTGGTTGTTGTTGCCTTTGAAGCAACTGGTGTGGACCGACACCTTTATTCTCAAACTCTTCCAGCTGCTGCCGGTGACCGGACCAGGGGCAATAAAATTGCCCTGCAGGGTTTCCAGTGTGTCCAGGCCTTTCTTGCAGGGCTCCTGTCTAGTAGATGAGTGCGTGTGCACCAGCCAGGGACTCCAAGGCCTTAGACGTGAGGTACAGCGACTGTCCCCTGGACATGGGCGAGGGAGAGGGGACTCGGAGTGGTGCGGGGGCGCTGATCATGAGCAAAATATTCCCCGTGGGGCAGCAGCAGTTCCTGCCCCCAGACTAGCTGGGGTACCAAACTGCGTACCATATCTTCGAAAAAAATTACAGGAATAAGCTTCCTCATTCTCTTCTTCATGCTAAGTCTCATAATTTTACATAAATAATACATTACTTCTACTTCAAGTAAATATGTATACAAAGGTATAACTTCATTATAGATATTGGAAATGAAATCTAAGAGCAGACAATTCTTTTCACCTTTATTAATAAAAATGCAACATAGAAATTTATTTTGAATTTCAAAAGGTGTATTATAGCAAATGTCAACTTCATTTAATTTTGGGGGGGATTCTCTTGCCTTTCAAGTATATGAGGTCATGATAAATAAAGAATAGTAATTATCCCACAAATTATTATAGAAATATAAGTCAGATCCCAGTGGGTGGGGATGATGACATACTTTTTTCCCCTTGGTTTGTTTCAATAAGTTAGTGCCAATAGAGCACTTACTAAATTCAGGCACTGAATCAAGTGTTAGACAGAGAGCATTAATAAATCATAATCTATGACATCCAAGAGCTTTCACTATATTTTAATTGTGCAAAATCGGCTTACATTGTCATCATCTTTTGTAAAACAGGGCTGCAAATAATATTGTATTGTGGAATTCATGTCACCTTATGGTTTGACACTCCACAAAAAATTATTGACAGCATTCAATATTTAATGTAACCTAATTTCTAACAAATACCAGGCAGTGTCACCGCCACTAAAAATGCTGATCAAAATCAACATAAGCCTTTCCTCTGTGGAAATGAATCTACAATGGAAAATCGATTAGGATTAAATATCATAGAAACTTACATAGTTACAAACTTTAAAAAAGAAAGACCCTGATTCCATTTCCATTTTCTAAGTAATTTTAAATCCAAGGAAGTTTAACTCATTTGGGGGAGTAAGGGGTGATAGGTTAATAGAATCATTAATGGTGCCTATTTTTGTTAGTAATTTTCAGTCTGTTTTGACAGTGCAAAACAACACCTGATTCTGCGCCAGTCTCACAATTGCTCTTATTCTGAGGCTCAGTCTCACAACTGATGTTGTAGTCACTGCGTCAATCCGTCTTGTCAAAGGTCTTTCTCTCTCTCGCTGCCTTACTACTTTATCAGGCAGAATGCCCTGTTCTAGAGACTGGTGTCTCCTGATCACATATCCAAAGTCCACAGTCTTGCCGTCCTCATAGCTGTACCTGCCATGCTCATTTCTAAGAAGTAGTACAGCTGTACTTCTTCCTACACAGAGAGTGCCTACTATATCTGACTCGATGCTTCATCACACGATGTCCAAAGGAAAACTTTCACTTCCTCAATATCTGCTTTATGTATAAGGACATGAAGAGAAGAAAATTAATTCCATATTTTTACAAAAAAATACTTAGAGATAGAGTAGCACTCATTCAAGGTTCATGAAGAGATGAAATAGATTAGTATAGCGCATCCATCTAGCTACTTAGGAATGCATTATGATGCACACTTACGAAATGTACTTTAGAATCTCCTAACACGAACATCTCTAAATCACTCCATCAACATTTTTTTTTCTGAGCACTTATAAAATTTTTATCTTTCAGTCCAATTTATATACTCATCAATTCCTCTCTGCCTTGTCTTTCTCCTTCCATTATAGAATCATATTTGCGCCATTTATTTCTATGTGCAAAATCATTAATCTCTCAGTTGCACTACTGATAGTATCCTAAACCCTAGAAGTCTCTTTACAGAGAATAGTACTTCCTGAAAGGTATTCTACTGGCATCTTTTAAATTAATAAAGTTAACATTTCTTTAATTGTTTATGCTGTAAAATAAAAAAATATCTATTATTTAAAGAACAAATTATTTCATCAGTATTCTGAATGATTGGATCTGGATCAGATGCTGCCTAATAATCTGCTTTGGATGGACACAATTTTTAGAAGGTTTTTATGGCATTCATTATACAAAGAATCATCGCAACTATCAATTTTATTAGCACTATCCCATTTAAACTTTTTTTTCCTTTTGCACTCTGACCATGACCCGGGTGCAAGAATCATTTGAGAAATACAGCATTCCAGAAATAGGAGTCTTGAAACTGTATCAACTTCATGTAGTCAGAAATGCTTCTAAAACACCACATGGCCAGATAATCATTAATCTGGTCTGGAGTATCAGAATTCTGTGAAGACAAGAGAGTTGTAATATCTTGGTAATTTTTTTTCATTGGGCTCCTATGTCCAAAGAAATTTATGGTATATGATTTATAAAGAGACAGGGAAAAGGAGAAGACAGAAGAATGATGAAAAAGAGGGGTAAAAATATATAGATGGAAAAGAAACAAAAGAAGTTTTATCTTAAGGAAAGGAGAAAGCAGATAGATGCAGGAGAAAATAAAGAGAAAAGAGAGCAAGGAAGAGACAGAAAAGAAAATACCGCTAGAGAGAGTTTGCTGGAACCCTGATGGCAAAGTGGCTGCCCATTGGGCTGCCAATTGCAAGTCTACTCTGATGGTTTCTATTCCAGTAAAGAGTTACCGTTTCGAAAAACCACAAAGACCATTGTACCATGAATTAGAATACACTCGATGACGGTGAGTTCAGTTTTGAGAGAGCAATTAGGACAAGAATCTTATTGTGATTGCTTCATGGAATGTGGTATAAAATTTTCAGCAGAAAATGTTTGATTTTACCTGGCAATTGTTATGTCACGATCTCAAGTGTTTTACATAATGCCACATAACGTAAGATTCCTTTCAAACTTTAAGGAGAAAGCCATATCTCACATATATTTTCTGAAGTAAAATTTACATTTTGAACAATATAATTTTTATTATCACAGGATAACATTAGCATTTAACAATAGTAAAATTTTTATCTGGCATGATACAAATATTCTAATTTCAAAATAAGCCTTTTCTCTTAGTTGTTTTTTTAATGATGTTAAAAGTGGTTTGCATTTAATATTCTGTTTTAATTAACAAGTGAAAGTGTGGTAGATTCCACTTTGGACCATGGGCAAAGTCCCACTGTCATGGACTCACTTTTGAATGATGCCAGCTCTGTAGAGAAGAGTAGAACTATGACATGTTGTCTCCAAGACATGTGACCTTTATAGAAACAGATTGTCTCATTTTTCTCCTGTGGAGCTTTTTCAGACCACTGGAATTTCTGGTGGCAGATTAAGCTGTCAAGCACTTAATTATTGTATTATTGTGCCACTAAGTATGTGTGTGTGTGTGTGTGTGTATATGTGTATATGTTTGTGTATATGTATATTGTGGCACAATAAATAGTTAAGTGCAACATACATAATGTGATTGTGTTAGGCTAGGTAGACTAGAGAAACAAATTCATAGACACTCATATGTGTATAAGAAAGAGCTTTATATATAAAAGCAATTGAATATTGAGAAAACATCCCAACACAGTCCAGATCAAGTCCATATATCCAATATTAGCCCATATATCCTATCTATAAAGTCCTCTTCAGACTCACGAAATGCATGCAATGATGCTGAACACAGGAAAATCACAGACCAGTGGATGTAAAGTCTTGTGGATCCAGCGAAAGTAGAGGTGTCTTAGTGCTGGCAGGGGGTTCCACATGGCTCCTTCAGCTCCCAAGGCACCGGCTCTATCAGCCTCTCTCCATGTGTCTTCTCCACAGGGATGTCTCACAGGGAGTGAGCAGAGAGAGAGTGTGCCCCATCCAAAGGGAAGAATACCAGCATTCCCAGAATCCTCACAAGAAGACCATGCCCACACAGAGGCCTCCGTGGCTATAACAGGGTATAGCCAAGTCTTGACAGACTAGACTCCACCCTTCACTCTTAATCCTCAAATTGACACCACATTACCATATATACTCAAATATAAGCCAACCCGAATATCAGCCGAAGCACCTAATTTTATCACAAAAACTGAATTGAAAATGTGCTGAAAAACGCAGCTCATACTCAAGTATATACGGTATGTAACTACCACAGGGATATATAAGGTATATATTATGTATTGCATAAGTAACATATTTTATATTAATATATCATATGTACATATACACACTTTATACACATACATCCTTAAAATGCTATCTTGACATGGTGTAAATCGAAGTTCAAAAAATTCCTCAGGGAAGTGTTAGAAAGATAGAAATATCCCCATGATAAATGGATAGATCTGATGGAAGGATTTCTTGTGAAATAATACCTTAACATTTTTATATTTTTATTTAATAAATATTTCTATGATTTTGTCACATACTGTTTTGCTTACCCCCATAGGTATGAGGAGGTACCTCACCAAAAACAGTACTGCCCTGGGTGGAGCAGAGCTTTCATAGTATGCATTGTTGCCGCTGGGTGAGCACCAAGCAGCTAGCTTTCCGTTAGTGCACCTAGTGGCTTTGCCTGGGAAGGTTCTCTCTGGTCACAGTGATTTTTTTCATAAAAGCAGAAAAGCAGTTTTGATCAAACCTCGTTTTTTGTGATGGTCGATTTAAGAGAACAGCGTGTGGCTGTGAAATTGTGTTTTCTGCTCAGGAAAAATGCCACAGAAACTGATGTGATGTTGAATACAGCTTTCAAGGACAGTGCTATGGGAAACACTTAAGTGAACGAATGGTTTTCTCATTTCAAAAAAGGTGAAATGTCAATTGAGGACAAACCTCATCCTAGATAGCTGTCAACTTCCTGTACAGATGAAAGTGTTGACAAGAAGAACATTTGGAGTTCATTCCGACAGGTCAAACGGTTATTCAAGCTTTCTTTTCAGAGGTTCTGAAAAGATTGCGTAACAGTGTGTGACGAAAAATGCCTGATTTGTGGCAGAACAGGGACTGGTTTTGCCACCACAACAATGCACTTGCTCATGTCGCCATCTCAGGGCTACAGTGAGCCTGCCTCTGTAGCATGCCTCTCCTGCCCCACCCACCTTACTCACCTGGCCTCACTCCATGTGACTTTTTTTTGATTCCACGAATGAAGAGGGACAGGAAAGAGCAGTGATTTGACCGCATAGAAGAGATGATAACAAATGAGGGAGGTGCTGGCTGTCAGCCATCCAAACAGAGGAGTTTGAAAACTGTTTCCAAGAATGGAATCCAAATGTTTTGAAGAATGGAATTGCAGTGTAGTGGAGAGTACTTTGAAGGTGATAAGGTTGCTTTGTAAAAATATTTAAATAAATACATAGCTTTGGGGGAAAATCTTTTTT
>NW_022109767.1:15986835-15988508 GCF_000313985.2 Echinops telfairi
CCCTGCCACTGGATTCCCAAGACTTTCCACCCACTGGTCTCTGATGTTCCTGTATTCAGCATCATTGCATGGCTGTGTGAGTCTAAAGAGGAATTTATGGACTAGTATTGACATATGGGCTAATAATATAGGACTGAT
This sequence comes from Echinops telfairi, assembly GCF_000313985.2. Taxonomy (NCBI): domain Eukaryota; kingdom Metazoa; phylum Chordata; class Mammalia; order Afrosoricida; family Tenrecidae; genus Echinops; species Echinops telfairi. The sequence continues at coordinate 15,986,974 of NW_022109767.1, forward strand.
GGACTTGATCTGGAGTGGGCGGGGATGTTTTCTCAATATACAATTGTACTTTTATATAAAGCTCTTTCTTATACACATATGAGCCTCCCTGGATTTGTTTCTCTAGTCTACCCAGACTAACACAAAAGATTTAGACTCTTAATACAAAAGTCCACAAAGATTAATTAGAATAATAACATAAACTTGATTCTTATTTTCAGAATGAATCGAATTTTATGTCAAATTTAAAACTAAAGAAACATAAGCACACACTGAAACGCCCTCTTTTGTTATATGTGTTTATAGTGTAAGTAAAATTTTGAAATAATTAGTGTGAACAGATCTTTGTAAAACAAATAGTTTAAGTTCTCTGAATCCTTACAATCTCATTAAAGCACGATAGGCTTCTTCTTAAAATAGATGTATTATTGGATGAATTGCCAAGAAGTTCTCTTAAGCCCATTAAAATTCATCACAAAATTGCTCTGACATTATTTCAGGATTATTAATTTAGTTCCCAGAACATAAATTAATACATAAGACCACCCAAAATATATCCTGTATCAGGGCTTGGGCCATTTTCTAAATCCACATTTCATGTGAATAATCCTTTAAAATTTGTGTTTGTTGAGGAAGAAAAGATGAGTATAATTGCAATTAGTGCTAGTGTTATAATTTTCATATGGATCATATATTAATTAGATCCCTTATTTGTGAAAATTTTACCTCTATACAACATACATACAATAGCGAATAACAAACATATTTATTAAGTTAATGTAATATGATTATTTAAACAGCTCACTTTATTAATGAGTCAAGGAAAATTCTGCACAGCGGAATGAATTTTATTAAGTTTGCATGTTTGTTTTTAGGGTATATGTTTTTATCAATTTAAAACTGTACACATTATATTAAAAAGTTAGCAAGTTGTTAAATAAGAGAAATCATCACTTTATTGTACAGTCAAAAATATCTAGGGGCACATGTTATGTGTTAAATATGCTAAGGCTAAATAAGATATTTTGTTGCCCTTTCTTTAGAAGCATAAAATATATCAAGATTTCATTTAACATTTCATCTATTATCTCAGTTTTTTGTTTGTTCTCTTTTTACATCCCTTATTCCCTTATTCTATGAAGACACAATGTTACTACCTTCCGTGTAGGTTTCACCTGCAGTACTTACAGATTTAAAATATCCGTCTCTCTTTGAAATTTCATTTTGAGAGGTTTTTCTGGCTTTCCAGGGAATGAAGTCTTTACCATCAATAGAACAGATATTCTCTAGAGTATAGAACAGGTGCAAGTTTGAAATGTTTGGAGTGAATTGCCAATTTTTTTCCCATGAATATAATGTAACCATTCCATTTCGCTCTTAACAAAGTGCTTGTAATTAAACTTTTTAGCAGTTTAAATGATATATAATTCACATATCATACAGTTCAATTGTTCAAACATATTAAAAAGAGCTGTGCTATCACCATCATAATTAATTTTAGAATATTTTTTCCTGAACTTGTTTTTTTAAGTTCCCCATTTCCTCCCAAATTCCAC
>NW_022109767.1:15990421-15992141 GCF_000313985.2 Echinops telfairi
ACTGAATGCATAAGGGATCATGTGATCTCTCCTACAGGTCACATAAAAGCGCAGACAATAAAAACTTCACAGTCTCTCTGGATATAGGTCTTAGGTGAGGTTCTCTCAAGGATCAAAACAAGTGTACCTTATGTATGCATATTTACAGAAAGGCTAGCACAGTTTTAGAGATGGGCAAGTTCCAAGCTTTGGGGTCTGATGTCATGCTAGAGGCTCACTTTAAGTGGGATCACTGTAGGCACTGATCAATTCAAGATTTGAGAGTCATAGAAAGCCAGTTTCTGGAAGCAAAGGTGCACGAAACTAATGGCTAGAGGTTCTTTAGAGAAACTAATTCCTAGGATTCGCAGGTAATGGGGCAGACCACTAGTGAAAGGCCTTCAACAAGATCGATACAGGAAGGATGGTGAGGGCAGTGTAGGACCACGCAGCGTTTCGGGCTGTTCGGCATAGGGTCACTATGGCTTGGAACCGAGTGGATATACATTGGACTGCTAACTACAAGATCAACCATTTGAAACTAATAAATGCTTTGCAGGAGAAAGAGGAGGGGTTCCGTTCCAATAAAGAGTTACAGTCTTGGAAATCCAGAGGGGCAGGTCTTCCCTAAGGTTGCCATGAGTTTGACTGCACTTCACGGCAGTAACTTTGGTTTCTGGCTTGAAGAGAATTTTGTCCCAACCCTTAAATTTATTGTCATATGGCTGGGGACATAATTGTGCCACAATTGTGCCTCTAAGACTATTTCATCATTCTATTAAGCCAGCAGAATGCTTAAACTCATTGCTATTGCATGCAAGGAAAATTTTGCTTAAGATCATCCAACAAATTTTGCAGCAGTACATTCATAGGGAACTGCTAGGAGTTCAGCCCAGATTCAGACAAGGACATGGAACAAGGGAGATCATTGCTGATGCCAGATGGATCCTGGTTCAAAGCAGAATATTTCAGAAAAAGATGTTTATTTGTGTTTCATTGATTATGCAAAGGTGTCCGACTTTGTGGATAATAATAATTATAATAAATTGTGGATAACATTAAGAAGATGGGGACTTCCAGAACATTTCATTGTGCTCATTCAGAACTTAGGCAGGGATAAAAAGGCAGTTCTGAGAATCGTACAAGGGAATACTGCTTGGGCTAAAATTAAGAGAGGCGTGCCTCAGAGTTGTGTCATCTCACCATACTTGTTCAATCTGTACGCTGAGCAAATCATGAGAGAAGCTGCATTATAGGAAGAAGAGTTCAGTATCAGGATTGAAGGAAGGCTTATTATCAACTTGATTTATGCAGATAACACAACTTTGTTTGCTGAAAGTGGGGAGGACAGGAATCACTTGTTAATGAATATCAATGATTATAACCTTACGTGTGCATTATAACTCAGTGTAAGGAAGCCCCCCAAAAGGGGCTACCCCGCCTCCCCAAAAACCAGAAATCCCCCCCCCCCAAAGCTATAGTGTCAGTCTGGGTACTTTACACAAACAAATCCACAGAAACTCACGTATAAGAGAGAGTTTTATGTAAAGATTAAGTGCGCATCAAGAAAACATCCCAACCCAGTGCTGCGCAAGCCCACAAGTCCAACATTAACCCATATGTCCAACACCAATCCACAAAGTCCTTCTCCATCTCACAAAACAGACGCAATGATGCCGACTGCAGGAGGAAAGCCGAGTCAGTGAATGTGTAAACATCTAAGCACTGGCCGGGGTCTCCA
>NW_022109767.1:15993320-15995112 GCF_000313985.2 Echinops telfairi
GTTTCTTTAGAAGGCTCTTTAGAGGCAAAGATGTCACGATTTCATTTTACATAATTTGCACATATTGTCAAGAGAGACCCATCCCTGGAGAAGGACATCACGTTTAATCAAGTAGACGGGTGGCAAAATGGAGGAAGGCTCTCAATGAAGTGGATGGACACAGTGGCTACATCAATATGTTTAGGCATAGGAGTAGTTGTGAGGATGGTGCACAGCTGTGCAGTGTTTTGTTTTTTGTGTGCATAAATTTGCTATGGGCCATAGCTGACTAGATGTCCCCTAACAACAACAACAACAACATCAAGCCAGCTGCTTCTGGCTGCTGAGAAACATGGTAAGACCAGTGAATTCCATAAGCATGAACTCATTGCGACATTCATTTGCTGTGAAGTTTGTCCTTTGATGTGAGGCAATGATCTACGGGGCACGGTGCCAAGGGATTAGGCATTCTGCGAGTTCATGGGTGGTTTTTCTGGCAGGAACATAACATATAGGGAAGGAAACACCACAAGCAGACTAAATGTGTATTCCAGTTAGAATAAAATTCAGCTCTTTCCATGACAAAAATTGGCATAATTTAATTAACTTCCCCCATGCCGATGATTAATCTCCAGGAATGGTCTTCTATTGGGGTGTTAGTGTTGATCTCTGCTGCTAAAGGATTGGGCACTTTACAGGGGGTGTAGCCAAGTCGGTACTGCGCAGTGGAAGTCTATGTAAATGAACCTGTGCATTATTACCGCCCTTTCTGCCACTGTGGTTATTTTCTTCTTGAGCCCATTGGTAACGACAGGAGTGGCAACAGAAAGATAATGACTAGTTTTCACAGACTATGTCATCCAATATACTTGATTTTTATAATCCTACTTTGTCAAGTTAAAGCATCTATGAAAATTCACATGATATACAAATATATTCACTTTGTTATCAATTCAGAAAAAGTCTATCCATATACCTCTTTCCCATAACTCTCTCTCACCAATTTTCCAATTATGTACCTTTTCAGGTGAAACCTTAGAGCCAAACCATTGCCCATAGCCCATAAATCAATTGACAGCCACAATTCTGGTCATGTCTCCTTGTCAGCCAAATAAGAACCAGGCACACTGCTTGAAGTTCTGCCAACGAGGGGAATTTTCTTTCACCACTGTCCTTCAAGGAGGTTTTTTAAAGTGGTTGTAGTGCTGCTGCTGTCTACTTGTGAGTGATGTATCCACATAGTTTGCCGAGCAGCCTGAAGGTTGCCACTTGAGTTTTACTATTATTAAAGCCTTTGATACACTTTTTTCTGGGACCTCAGTGATGGAGGGGCAATGATTCACAATTATGGAGATTCCAGTTACCTTGACTTTCACTTGATCCAGAATTATTCTACTTGAAAATGTCAAGTAAATATTTAACAAGTTTTCCATATAGTTCCCTGCTTAGGACAATCTTCCTGAGGAAATGAAGCCATACAGCCATACGAGTCAGATTTTTCTGATTTCAACTTGGACTCCGCAGTCCATTACAATACTCACGTCCACATTGTCTCCATTGAGTAAGTGCTGCCACATGGCCCCTAGCACGACGGAATCCAATCAGATCACTGTAGTTAGGTGTTAGGGTGCGTTATCTATGCACTCTATGTGTTGATGTATGGGTCAAACCTGATAAATTTCATTAAGCTTTTGGATAACTATTGGATCCTTTCCTAAGATCTCAAGCTAAAGCACTGGATGAAGAATGTATGTTCAGTAAATCCGTATCGATCAACTCAGACTGATTCAATTTTATGTTCATTGCACTGTCA
>NW_022109767.1:15995789-15996656 GCF_000313985.2 Echinops telfairi
GTTTCCAAAGTTTCTACATCACTCCCTTGAGGTGTGGGAATGACCGAGGAGGGCTGAAACAGCAGACACCTTCATTGTTACCTAGACGAACAGCATTTTAAGAATCGGTTTTAAAAGTAAATGCCCAGTGGTGCATTGAGATTTCTTTTCCCTTGGAAGGGGAGCTAGAAAGGTTTCTATTGACTCTATTTATACCAGAAGCAGACCACACCCTGATCAAATTTCTTTTCAATTTATTGCCTTTTAAAGCAAATCTTTTTGTAAAAGTGATTACCCTATTCTATATCTCATTAGGAAAATGTTTACGACTTACCTCCTCAGCCACTAAAAAGACTGTCCAAGTCAAACTGATATAAAATCTTAACTATCACAATGTGAAAGACCTTGGTGCCAGAGTGAGTACATGTTGGGCTACTAACTGCAAGGTTAGCAGTTTTCTCCATGGGAAAAATAAGATAAGGCTTTCTACTCCTATAAAGAGTTGTAGCTCTGAAATGCACAGGGGCAGTTTTACTCTGTCTTATACATTGATATGTGTCAAAATCCACTAGAAGGCAGTGAGCTATCACGATGTAGGAAATACTTGTTCTTAGTGTTGTTCACTCCGTGTAATTCTCTTCCCACAAGAAGAGCAAAAACCACACACGGTAAGAGACTCTGACAAGTATAAATTTGAGTTGAATAATGAAATTTACTATCACACTATGTAGGTGAAATATAGATTGTGTTTGTATAAGAATACAATTGGTATGTACATATGTAAATATATTCATATATATAGGATGGTGGGGAAATAGATCTACACGCATATATTTATAGGTTTAGTATTAAGGTAGCAGAAGGACATTGGGTCTCCACTCAAGTACT
>NW_022109767.1:15999001-15999935 GCF_000313985.2 Echinops telfairi
TTGCTTCCAAGAGCAATTATTGTGGATCCAAGTAAAATGAGATCTTTGATAATGTCAACTTCCTTTCCACGTATTGTGATGTTATTTATTGATCCAGATGTGAAGATTTTGGTGTTGTAAGCCATACTGAAGGTTGTAATCCTTGAACTTCATCAGTAAGTGCTTGCTTCAATTAATCCTAACCTTTAGCAAACAAACTTGTGTAATCTGAATATCACAGGTTGTTAATTAATCTTCCCTAAATCCTGTTGAAAACCTTGTAGAAGGCGATTTTACTTTGAAACAGGTCCCAGAATCCCCTCACTGACAAGGGGTTCATTATTTAGGTTTGAGTATTTATAAATTACCAGGAATTCTTCTGTATGAGACATTTGTCTTTCTCCCCCTTTTATTGAAATATAGTAGTGTGGACTCATGGGAAACTTATTTTATTAATGTGTCTTGACATAATTCTCTAATAAATTTTATTGTTTTTAAGATTAAAATAGAGTAGTTATTATATAACATATGTATTTAAATAGTATATTTGGTCTGTTCTAATATGTAAAAGGAGCGTCAAGTAGTTCAAGGTAAAATCTTATTTGTGATGGATAGACTTTATGTCAATTTGCATGTCTATGAAGGTAGAAGTGGCATCTAGTCTATCAATCAGATCCCAGACTAAAGGTATCTTATTGGGTGTGTGGCCTTTTCATAGGAGCTGCTGTGGGAGCTTCTTGCTCTCTTGTCCAGTCTTTTCTGCTTCACTGTGACCCATGTCTCACATCTGGATTCAGGGACCTACCTAGCTTGCCTACTCTGGAAACTGTTGGCACCCTGTCATTTTCCTCCTGACCATGGAATTCATGCATCTCTACACCCAACAACCTGTGATCTCCTAGCTTCCAGCTTCATCTTCCTACTTCATATGCGAGCATGATGTCTGATGACTGGT
>NW_022109767.1:16000511-16004669 GCF_000313985.2 Echinops telfairi
GCTGATCAATAATTGGATATATTTTACTTTCTTGCTTTCAGAGAATAAGTTCTATATTATTCTAACTCTTAACATAGAGAATATTCTTATTATACAGAGAAAATGACTTTCTTATTTATGTTTAATATATATAAGCTTTGATAAATTGACTTTTCATTTCTATTTTTAAGGGATTACTGATTGAACTGTGGAATAAGCAATGGAATAAGCAATGTCAGTGGTTCAAAGCCAAAAGAGAGATGAGATTGTCTGGCCCCATAAAGATTTACCATCTCAGACACATTTTACAGAATCATTATGAATCAAAATCAATTCAATGGTATTGGGTAATGTTACTTTTAATTCTATCATATATATAATCACATAGGCCAGGACTGTAAGCATATTGTTAATAAAGATGATTGTCACCTATTAGGAAATTTCCAGCCATTAAGAAGGAAAATATAGTTATATATTTATGAATTCCTAGAAATATTAAGCAAAAAGTGCAAGATACATGAAAACAGAAAATTACTTATTTTGTCTATTTCCATGATTCCCAAAATATACAGGTGTGTATGTTTTGTGTATGAGTTTTTAAAGTATTTATAAAATGTTAAAAATTGGAAATGTGTTATTACTTACTGAATTTTGAAATGTTTTGTGCCCTTATTTATCTATAGTTTTATATTTAAATATATAATTTACTATTTTATGAAAAGTTACACTTGTAATTTAATAAATATTCAAAATGGTCTGGTTTGTAATGAATATTTTATAACTATCCAGCATCTGTAAAATTGAAGCTACTGTAGAAAACATGTGATTATTCCATTTAGCAATACTAAATCCAGAAAATGCATTACCTTATTTTCTTTACTTGTATAAACCATGAAGTTCCTAAGTTAAGAATTGCAAATAAGGGTGACTATTGCAAAGAATGAGAGTAATGTGCTTAAGGAGACTGTGAAAGATCAACCCTAGTGAAACAATGGAAAGCATCTTAAGTTGATACAAGGGACAGAAATATATTCTCAGAGGAAAATGAAGTCAAGAAACCTTAAGAAACACTATGAACTCTTAACATTTATTAGCATTTGTTACCTTATTTTGTTTTATAATGGAGAATATTTAATTATTAATATAACTGCAAGATTGTCTAAATAAACCATATAATAAAATATTTTAAATAGTCAAAAACCTTTAGGTAAGTAATGAAATTACATCTCAGATAACATTCGATTTCAAATTAAATATCCAATATCATCAACGTTTTGGGTAAAAAAATAAGTTAATATATTATAGAATAATTATTAACAATGTATTTTGCTTGCTAAGTTACAGTTGCTATTTCAATGTTAAACACATTGCCTTGTCAGTGGCCGTAACCATGAAGTAAATGGATACTGCCCCATAATACTTGTGGTAAAGTGTAATTAAAAATGCAAATCACTCATACCATCTAATGGCATCATTCCATATATATTTAAACAAAGGAAATGTATTTCCAAGCAAAAAATAGTATATTTTCAGTTTAGAAGAAGCCCATTTTAAGAGAGTTGGTCTGTGATTTTCCTTCAGAAGTTTAGGTATGATGTTTCATATAATCGAAAGAGTTGATCAAGCTATTTTATTTTTGCACACATTTATCATTCTGTGCTGCTACATAAATTCTACTCCACCATTTGGCAAACATCTTCCGGCTAGAAGGTAAGTAGATATATGTGGTTTTGTTTTTTTGCTTTCTCATAGAATTGTAATACTGCATTCAACAAAACAATGAAGTTGCAATTTCTTTTTGACCTTTTCCACCATCTATTTGAATAACCTAATTTATTCTCACTAGCTCTATCTTCAGGCAATTGTTACTCACTTTTGATCAGGTGATAAATAATGAATCTTATATGTTATCATGTGCCCTTCTCGGATTATTGCAGTTTTTCAAGTAGCTCTTAATAACTTTCAAAATCACTGACATGCATAGTAGATTTCTTTCACACGTGATTCCAGTCCTCTGCCCTTACTTTTTTTCAGGGTAAGATCATCAGAAATGATGACAGATGCATCTCCTTGTATTTAGCATATTAAATAATGAAAAAAACACCTGTTGATTATTTTTAATATTTATATTTTTTAAATGCTCCTGATTCAATGCAGACATAGATTTAATAGAATTTTTAGAGATATTTCTTTTTTTTAAATGGACAGTGTCTGCAAACTTTTCTAACTTAGGTTTTGAACCATTTAACTTATTCATCATTTCTAAAATTTTCAGAAAATGAAATGGGCTCTGATGATAGAGAACAAGACAAATAATAATTGAGTTTATCCTATAATTATAGAGTCATTTAATCCAACAAATAAATAAATGAATGGAGTAAAGAAAATAAAGCAGTTTAATGACAAATTCTTTACTCTCAGGAATAAGAGTATTTTGATGGAAAGATCAAAAGAAACCTTTATGGGACTTGAAGGATAAAGAGAATCAGGCACACCATAAAAGTACTTTATTGTTGCACCAAGGACTATGGCAGGATAGAGAGACTGAGTAAGCTGCTTGGCTGGGGTGTTGGAATATTTTATACTGATATAGAAATAAATGAAATTAATTTTTTAATGAATCATAAAACAAACATATTTTCTCAAATCTAGGAGGTATGCCAGTAACAACACAATCCTTGATGACATAAACAGGGTTTGCTGATATTTGAGACACCAAATATTTTGATATTTGATACACCAAATATTTTTGTGTAATAAGGCCTAATCAACATAGAAATCAAATATCAAATTCCTTATGAATCTGGATCCTCATTCTACCCCACTGTTGTAATAGAAAATGAAAAAAAAAATCATTCTATGAGAAGCCTTGGTTGTATAGTGGGTTGCACCGTCAGCTGCTAACCACAAAGTCTGCAATTCAAAACCACCCACACTCTATTCCCATAAAAATTTAATTTCTATCCGTGTGAGTGAGCTCACCCCCCTTGACAACTAATTTTGAAGAAATAATAGAAATTCAACTTAAATTATGGACAGAAAATAAGCCCTTTAGGTTGAAAAACATTCAAAATAAGACTTGAAAAGAGCAGCCTACGTGAAATAGAATCCATCTTAACGCCTTAGATGGAATACAGTTTTTGGGACCTTCATACGTTGTCAGAAAACTCACCAAACGTACTGCCATAGAATTAATTCCAACTCATAACAGCCCTAAAAATTGTTCATGTGGTCTTCCTAAGCAGGAAGCCTCCTCTTTTTCTTGTAGAGTGGCTGGTGCTTTGAATTGCTAACCATAGGTTAACAGCATAACTTGGAGCCCACTATAGCTCTAGAGATGCTCATATATTGATAAAGCACTGCTGAAAATGGGAAGAAGCAGGTGAAAAATCTATTTATAATAGGGGCATAGAATGTATATTATACTTAAACCCAAGAAAAATTGGAAATTATAATAAATGAAATAGTGTAGGTATAAAAGCAGTGAAACAGATTGGCATTATCATTTTAAATCAAACAATCATATGGTCTAAGAGAATGCTAAGAAAAACAAATTGATGAGGAATGACACTGAATTAATTTTTGAAAGACTATTTATGATATACCCTGAAGTATGATGTTGCCAATGCTAGGAAATATCGATATACCTACAAGGAAGACCAGGAACTTTAATCATGATTCAAATTAATGCACTAACCACTAAAGGAATCTTGAAAAGATTGAAGATCTTTATGGAATTCTGCAATTTGAAACTGGAAAAACTGGTGTCAGCATCCATTGATAAATTGTAATGATTATATTGTTAATGTTGGAAATAAATAAAATGGATCAATAGTTGAAGAACATGGATTTCTTGATAGAAATGACGCTGGAGATCTTTCAGTACAATTTTGAGAGATCAATAATGTATTCATTGTAAATATATTTTTTAACAACATAATGGAACTTTGTCAGAGGTAAGTTGATTATATCTGTGGAAAGATCATGGTTAGTATCATCAGTCAGAATTAGGCATGGAGACTACTGCAGAATAGATAGATAAAATTTCAAGATTGAAGCTGGGGAAAGTTAAATCAAATCCACGGAATCCAAAAAAACCATATGACCTTGAGTATATCTTACATGCAGTCGAATACTGCCAAGAATAGATTTAACACTTGGAAAACTAACGATTGAACA
>NW_022109767.1:16005869-16023443 GCF_000313985.2 Echinops telfairi
ACTAAGAATAAAGAATAGCCTGGCCACTTCAAATGAATTAGCCACCGAAAACTTTATGGATAGCCTCAACACATTATCAGTTACTGAAAACCTCATGAATAGAAGCATACAATTGGCAGACATACTCCCAAAGATGAGCCCCTCAGGTTACAAGACACTCACAATAAGACTGGCGAATAGCTGCTTCTCAAAGAAGAGCTGATCAGGATGCTTAGAGGGACAAGAGCCTGCAGCACCAAACCATTTGGACATTTATTTGCTAATGAGACATGACTCAAAATGAGAAGAAACAGCCCCCCAAACAAATTAATAATTGGAACTTGAAATTACAAAATTATGAATATCGGAAAATTGGAAGTTGTTAAAAATGAAATGTAACTCCAAAAGATTGATAGTTTAGGCATTAATAAACTGAACTGAATTGGTATTGGCCATTTTGAATTAGAAAATCATATGGTTTACTATCCTGGAATGACACAATCAAGAAGAGTGGTTTTGTATTAATCTTCAAAAAGTACAATTCAAGATCCAACCTGCTGTCTATGATAGCTTAATGGCTCTCAGCATAAAAGGAAGTCCACTCAACACAACTATTACTCACATGTATGCAACAAACATTAAAGCTACTGATGCAAATATTAAAAAATTCTACCAATGTCTTCAGTCTGAAATTGATCAAACATGCAATCAAGTTGCTTTGTAATTATTGGCAATTTGAATGCAAAAGTTGGAAACAAAGAGGAAGGAACAATGGATGGACTATATGGTCTTGGTGATGGCCATAGAGATGACAAGACCAATGATTTGTTTGTATACAACCTGACTCTCCAGATGGAATAAACAGAAATCAAATTGACTCCATCTGTTTGAAGATTTAATGGAGAAACTCAATATAAGCTGCCTAAACCAGGCAAAGACTGAATGTGGAAGAGACCATCAATTGCTCATCTGTGAGTTCAGACACTAGCTGGAGAAAATTAAAATAAGTCCATGAGAACCAAAATATGACGTTGAGTTTGTCCCATCTGACTATTGAAAACATCTCAAGAACAGATTTGCCACATTGAACTGTAAAGATCTGATGAGCTGTGGGAGGTCATCGAGAACATCATACATGAAGAAAGAAAAAGGTCATTACAAAGACAGGAAAGAAAGAAAAGATCAAAGTAGATATCAGAAGCGACTCTGAAACTTGTTCTCTATTATAGAGTAACGAAGGCACCTGGACGACATGATAAAGTCCAAGCGCTGAACAGAAAATGTCAAGAAGCAACTTGAGCAGACAAAAATATTATTATGACATGTGCTAAGACCTAGAGTTGAAAAGGAAAGCTGAAAAGGAATACAGTTACCATATATTAAGCTAAAAGTACTAATTAAAAATTCAAGCCTTGAGTTACAGTATTGAAAGAGTCACTGGACAAAATAATGAATGCTGCAGGGTGCATAAAAAAGTGGAAAGAATACACTGAGTCACTATACCAGAAACGACTAGTCGACACTCCACTAGTTCTGGGAGCAGCACATGAATCAAGAGCAAGTGGTGCTGAAGGAAGAAGTACAAGCTGCACTGAAAACGTTAGTCAAAAAGAAAGTCACAGGATTAATGGACTACCAATGGAAATGTTTCAACAAGCTGATGAAGTACTGGTTGCACCCATTCAGCTATGGCAATACATTTGGAAGACAGCTATGTGGCCAAACAAACGGAAGTGTTTTTATCCATTCCAAGGAAAGATGACCCCCAAAATGCACAAATTATAGAATGATATCATTGATTTCACATGCAAGTGGAATTTTGCTGAAGATCATTCAATAATGCTTGCAGTACCTTGACTGGGACCTGCCAACAGTCCAGGATAAAATGTGAAACAAGGGGTATTATTGCTGAAGTCAAATGGATCTCGGTTAAAAACAGAGAATACCAGAAATATGTTTACTTGTGCTTGAATATGCAAATGTATTCAAATGTGTGGATCATAAAAAAACCACCATGTAGGCCTTGAAATGAATGGGGATTCCCAAACACTAAATTTTGCTCATGGGTAATCTGGATGTGGATCAAAAGGCAGTTGTGCAAACAGAACAAGTTGTGCATGATTTAAAGTCAGGACTGAAGCCTCTCACCATATTTACTCAATCTGCATGCTGAGCAAGCAATCAGAGAAGTGGACTGTAAGAAAAAGAACTCCACGTCAGGATTGAAGGATGCAGTGTGAAGATGACAGAAACTTGCTTGCTGATGATGAGAAGACCTGAAGCCCCTTCAGATGAGGAGAAAGTATCGTAGCCTTCAGTGTGGACGTCAGCTTCCTGTAAAGAAGACCACCATCCTCACAACTGGCTCATACCAAATGGAGGAATGTGGGAAGTTGTCAAGGATCTTGTCTTGCTTGGATACACATTCAATGCTTGTGGAAGCAGCAGCCAAGAGATCAAAAGGTGTATTGCATTAGTTAAATCTGCTGCCCTGGGCCTCTTCAGAGTATTGAAAAGCAAGGCTGTTACTTTGCAGACTAAGCTTTACCTGACTGGAGTCAGGGTGTTTTTCATAGCTTAATTTGCATGTGTAAGTTGGACATTGAATAAGGAAGACCAAAGACATTTCGGTGCATTTGAATTAAGATGATGATGAAGAATATTGTAAGTATAATATTCTGCCCAAAGAACAAACAAACATGTCTTGGATGAAATACAGCCATATTGCTCCATAGAATTAAGGTTTGCAGGATATTGTCTCATGTACTTTGGACATGTTGGCAGGAGAGACCGGTCTTGGAGAAGGACCTCATGCATGGTAAATTGGTAGGGCAGTAAAAAGTAGACAAAATCCCTCTATGAGTGGATTAAACAATGGGCTCAAACATAAGAACTATCGAAAACATAACATATGGCTGGGTGGTATTTCATTCTGTTGTACATAGGATTGATCCATCACTTGTCTGTCAGTTTGTTAGTCACACCCACTCGATGGCAAAAACACACGTCTGTCCTGAAAACAGGTCCAAAGTATGTAAGATGTAGTCTCACTGGCCTTGCTTCGCTGGAGTATTCTAGCTGTACTTGTCCCAAGACAAGCTTGTGTTCTTTTGGCAGTCCGTGATATTTTCAATATTCTTCAGCCTCACCATCATTCAGAAGCATCGATTCTTCTTAGGTCATGCCATGAAGTATAACATTTCTGCGGTGAGATGTATTTTGACCAAGTGGAAAATACTAGAAAGATGTTTGTTTGATTGAATATGCAGAGTCATTCCATTATGTGTATTATAACAAATTATGGCTAACTTTGCGAAGAATGGAAATTCCAGAACACTTATTTCGGCTCATGTGGAATATGTACATGGACCAAGAGGCTGTTATTTTAAGAGGAAAGAAGCATGCTGCTTGGTTTAAAATTAGGAAAGGTGTGTATGTGAGGATTGAATTCCCTCACCGTCCTTTCTTATCTGTGTGCTGGGATGGTGGGCAATCTGAAGTGCAAGTCATTGTGATTGCAGAAAGAGTCATTACGAGCCTGCATATGCAAATAACACAAACTTGGACCTGATCTGCAGTAGTTACTGTTGAAGGTCAAAGACAGTCAGTATTGATTTCACCTCAATGTATCAAAAGCAAATATTTTTACAACTGGACAATAAGCAATATTATGATGCAACAGAATCCCGGAGCTCAATGCTAATCGTTTCTAGAGGAGCACAGAGATGTGATGCAGTTGAGTTCCAAGTCAATTTTTCCCATGAGAAATAACTGAAAATGGATTAATCTGTTCCTGACCACCAAGTTTTTACCCTAACCTTGCCTTTTGTTACAGAATATTACACAGCAATTTCAAAGTAAATACATTTAGAGCTAAATAATATAATTTAAATAAGAAGCACAACGTTTAAAAGTTTTTAACCTCTATGGTATGGCCCATCGTTTGAGATTGATGAGGATCTGGGTCTGTGGACACGAATATGGAGAGAGAGTCATTGTTTGGAAGAGGAATCTCCTTCCATAAAATCAACTGGTAGCTGCTTTTCAGGAGTGTTTTTTTCCCCCTTCTTTGCCTTTTTTGACTAGGACCTGTGTGGCTTTCTCTAAAAAAAAAAAAATCTGTCTAATGTGGTTTGCTGTTGGCATTTCCTTAATTAACTGTTTCTTAAAAGGGTTTACGAAATGATCATCAGCAATATTGATAACACGGTTAACCAGTTCCTCATCATGATGATGATTCTTTCCAAACACTCTTAGGACCCATGTTTTTTTATCTAAAAACAGTACAAAAAGGCATTTTGCTAAGAAAAGTATAGCAAAATGCTTGGAACACAGTCGCAAAAGATTGTAACAACACGTACTAACAATGCCAACTCATGTCGAGTGACTGACACACGAACTGCATTTGTTTACAAAAATCACGTGCGTCGGGTAGGAATCCAATGTTTTGTTCACGCTCCCACACAAAATCTTCTCTACATTTTGGTTGAAATCAAATGATGTTGAGCATTAATACGGTCAAGCACCGGGGTTCTTGAAAACATTGTCCAGTATATCATTTCACTTGCACTTACAATTAATGATCATGTCCAAATCAAAGAAGAAATCAAATCATGTATTGTATTGGGAATATTTGTTAAAATAAATTAATTAGCGATTAAGGTGTCCCTCTCCTCAGCCATTGAGTTTCCATTTACTTCATAGTTATGTGAATGCTGGTTAATGAAAAATGAAGACAGAAGAATGATTGATTCCTTTCAATTATGTTGTTTTCAAATAATATCATATATAAAATGGATTGCCAATATAACAAACGAAACTATGTATTTTAGAAGAAGTATAGCTTAAATGGTCGTTGGAAGTGATCACCGCTAGAGTTTATTTTACATGCCAATTTCATTTAATTGGATCTAATTCTATATGCACAGGACTCTGAAAAATTGTTAGCAAATATATTTTGACCTTATTTTAGTCTTGAGAAACTTTATGTTCTTAAAATTAAAATAATTGTGATAAAAGTAAATATTTGACATATTTCCTAGACCATGGTGTCCATTTGTTTCAAAATATATTTCAGAAGCCAGATTCTCCCTGCAACCAGGTCAGACTCTCCTCAATTTTTTTTTGTAGAAAGCAATCTATGCATTGCTGTATCTTTGCATATTGCATGCTGATTTAACATCTTTCACTTTTTAAAAGTAACATTAGTGAAAATAAACAAAAGGAAAGCAGGCAAAAAATATATCTAGTTGGAGTTTTTACTGATTCCATCATAGAAGAAAGTTTGCATTGTTGATTTGGTATATTATTTTACTCTCTATACTAATGGTTATATATATGCTAATAATATGCAATTTTATTACTGTATCACAGTAAAAGAATAATTTTATACCATACTTCAGATCAATAACATTCACATTAACATTAATTTAAACAATTCTGTGAATTCAACATATAGATACTCAAACTATAATTTCATAAAAAATGACATTATAGAAAGATTTAAATTTCTAATAAAAAGAAGGAAAAGTTTTATATGTGATATTTTTCTCACTTAGTAATCGGCAGGAAAGTACAATTGTCATGTTCAATTTTCTTTTCTGTTATCTCTTTCCTGAGAAAGATGTAGCAAGAAAAATCTCTCCACATGATTATAAAGAATAATTGAACTAGATTGATCCTCCACTTTGCTTTGCTAGTTTCCCAAGTTCTTTCATATTGCATTATTGTATTCCAGAGGAAGTACATGAAAAAGCACTGAATTAATTTTGCTTTAAAAGTCCAACAAACTTCAAAACTGCAGTCCAAAGACAAGGGATTTCTGGCAAAAGAGGATTTCTTACATGCCCATAATTGCAAAATTGTGGGTAGTATAGAGACTATCAGCAAATAAAACAAATATTGTGCCTTAATATGTGGTCTCCTGTGAAGCAAAAATTATATGACTGACTCAACTATGTTAGCATTACTTTAAAATCTAGCAAACAGTTTTAAAGTCAGCTGCAGGGCACTAGTCCCACAACTGAATGGGTCCAAGTGGCGGTTGTGTAATAGGGGGTAAACTAAAGAGACAGCGAACAAGATAAAGTATGCAAGGGCTCACCTTGCCAGCCATGACGTCAGGAGTCAGATCTGAGCACGGAAAGAGAATTTATTTCCAACCAAGGCTTATGTACACTCTAGGGGCATGCAAGCCCCTTCCCCTTCCCCCCCCTCCAAAGACGTACATAATAAAGTGGGCTTTACCCTAACCCTAAAGGTCCCTGAGTAGATAACACCAGTGCCAGGGCAGGTAAGGAGGAGTGGCTATCTTCAGAGCCTAGAGAGCAATAGTACATGTCTTTTCCTATAGTTAAAGCTGCCAGCTAGATGGCAACCAGCCATTTGTTTGTAAGAAGCTACGTGATTCGCTTTCATATGACTAAGCTTTCTATAGAAGCAACATGTGATTGCAAGGACAAAAATTATGATTATAAGCAGCATAGTCAGGCTGGAACCCAAGCTATGCGAAATACTCTGAATTCCTGTCCGTGGCTCAAGTCCCTCCAATTTATCTACCAATTGTTTAATCACCACATTGCTAAGGGATGCTTTAAGTCCATCCTAGGATGGACAGAAAATGTCCTTTTTCTAGCTGACTAACATCTAATTAAAGGTTTCCCTTCCTTAACCCTTGTAAATGTTTTCTGATCAAATCCCAATTATGTAAGGTTATAATGTATAGGTAAGGGGTTACACAGAAATCAGTTACATTCCAATCACATTTTAGCATTAATTGATGTTGTCAGTCCACAATCTTGATCTTTTAGCTAATGAACAGTCTGTGGTAATAGTCCAGTCACTTTTGCATAAAATATTCAGTGATGATAGAGTCCCGAGTGTCTTTTGGACAGCATCAGCAA
The DNA here is from genome assembly GCF_000313985.2 of Echinops telfairi. Lineage (NCBI taxonomy): Eukaryota > Metazoa > Chordata > Mammalia > Afrosoricida > Tenrecidae > Echinops > Echinops telfairi. The sequence continues at coordinate 16,012,751 of NW_022109767.1, forward strand.
TGGTAGAAGTGTCGCAGAAGTCAGCAATAGCCATTCTCAGGATTCTGTGAGGTCTTTTTGATGCTTTGAATAACTTCAGCAACAGGACAGAGGTCTCTGTGCTGTTTTCTCAGCTCTCACATCACAGCATCAGCTGCTTCTCTTCAGGGCCTTGCTGGCTGAAGAACAATCCACGTATCTCCTTTGCCAGTGAAAATGTAAACAAATAGCCCCTTCCTTTGGGCTGTTAGTTACCTAGAAACAGAATCATTGCTATGATTGGGTGATTTTTTTCATCTTTTCCTTGTCTTTCATCTTTCTGCAAACATGTTTGCACCCTCCTAAGGGGGATCCATCTAGTTTCCCCTGAAAAAAACCTGAGTGAATAGCCCTTCCTACAGGGGATTATAGGACCCAGATCCCAAATGAGATTGTCATCCTCCTGAGCCTTCTCAGCACCAGCTTTTTCTGTAGAGGTGAAAATGTGTTTATCTGTCCCAATATTGTTAGAAGCTTTTATTTTTTTTCCTTCACAATAATATCTTTTAATTGTTAGAAGCTTTTAGTAAAGAGGAAAAATATTTAGTTAAAAAGGCTAAAGAAGTTTGTCATGCACAGAATTTTTCATCTCCCCCTTCTGTTTTAATAATGGAGATTTTAAGATACTATAAGAAATCTCAGACAACTAGCTTGATTTTAAACCTGTCAAACTAGTTAATAGACTTCATTGTTATGTAAATTGTTATCCTTGCTCTCAGAGAATCAAGAGAGATCATTAGCTGTAGAGGGAGCTTACAAAAACTGACATCAGATGCAACTGCTGAGTTTACTTAACACACTCAGGATAATTTGAAAATTTTAAAGTTTTTGTCAAAAACTTTGTTTAGTCATTTTTGAACTTACATAAAACAGATCTTTCCCCCATACATTTACACGTGTGACTACGGGTTTAATTAAACAGTACTGCCCTTCAGGGCTTTGACACTGTAGGGTTTTATCATTTTGTGATATTCTCCCACTGTTTTCAGTCCCTTCATGTTGGATTTAGGGGAAGTTATGTCAGGTAGTTTAGCATAGGGACTGGGGCATCCATGCTTGGAGGTTCGAGCTCCGGTCAGGAAGGGTTGCACACCTGGGTGAGCGTTACACCTGATTGGTCCATCTGGGCCAAGTGACTTCAATTCAGCCAATGGGGTCAACCAGTACTGTCGACCACACCTCCCAATGGGACCCTGAAAAGGCCAGAGGTTTTGCCTTGGCGCTCTCTCTTTCCCAGCGGCTTCTACAGGATGTAGCACATCCGGGCTATAGTCTGGAGTGGACAGGCCACAGTCCTGCAATGGTGCCACGGACTCTGTCTGGCTTGTGTTCCACTTACTGTACAACCTGAAACTGCTACTATTCTCCATAAACCCACTGGGATCACAAACCAGGCTTCGGCGTGAATTCTTTCTCTCGCGAAGCCATGGACCGAGGTCTATGTCTCCCACAAGAGATCTAACATTTCGTGAATGGGTCTTAGGCCTTTGCTGATGTCTTAAGGAAGTGACCCCATATCCAGGATTTAAAAACATTTTCCTTCAATTTCTTATTTCATGTGGGGGCAATGTCCTTCCCCACAACAGCATTCCAAAAGACCCCTTGCTTTATAGACCGGTCCGATTTCTCAGGTGCTCTTTCCGGAGAGGTATAAACGTTAACTCTATGAATGGAAGGCAGCAAAAATAATTGGCTTACGTGATCTTTCTTTATAAACCATGGCACATCAGATTTAACCACTGTCTTAATTTCTCCTTCATAATCCTGATTGATAACTCCAGTAACAATCTGAACACCTTGAGAATTTAGGCTGGATCTTCCTAATTAACACCTTAGAGTTTTTTTAGTCAGTGGACCCCAGGTACCAATTTTAATAGTAGCTGATTTAATTGCAGCTTTTAGCTTTTCTTCCTAACTTTGATTAATAATAACTCCAGTATCGATTTGAATGCTTTGACTATTTAGGTTAAATTTCTGCTGTAAAAGCTGTACTGCTCTCTCAAGCAGGAGTGCCTCTTTTGGTTTCAGCAGACTGACATGGGAGTGCTTGAACTTTTTCTTGGTTAATTAAACTTAATGCAGCAAGAACAAAGACAGGGCTTTTGCAAGTTTGGTTAGGTTTGGCCCCTTGCTGGGAAGCTGGGGTAGAGGTGTGACCAGTACTTAAGGATTCCTGTGCTGAATTAGGCAGAAGCCATGCCTCCCATGCTTTGTTGGGTTGAGCTTGAAGCAAGTTTTCTTCCCTATCCCCTTGCTGCATAGTGTCTGCTAGTCAGGGATTCCTCTTCTGTTGAACCAAGAGTGGCATTTATGTGCCCAGAGAGTTTCCTTCCAGTAACAGGGGCAACGTCTGGGTGTTTTTGAATCCGACCTTGGTGAACCTGCCTTGTGCTCTGGTGCAGGCTGCAGCTCACTTCTCCCAAGTAGGCTGACTGGTCTGGGCTGCCAGAATTCTCTTTGAAAATGACTAGTCTTCCCAAAGCTAAGACAGTTCCCCTTAGGGTTGGTGTAATTGGCCATAGTGGTGGCTAGGAGGTACACCTTGTACTGCTCAGATCCTACTTTCCTGCAAATCTTAAAATAGTCTAAAAGCGCGCCCTGTTCCCTGTATGGGCATACTCCATTCCTACAGTCCTCATTAGCAAATTCTTATGAGAGCATGCGGACAAGATTTTCTGCTGCTCGCATGTCATGAGAGAAAATATATTTCAAACCAAGGCTTATATACACTTTAGGGGCATGCAAGCCCCCCCTAATTGCAGGTATCCACATATGTAACAAAGTGGACAGCACCCTAACCCTAAAAGTTCCTGAGTATATTGGAAGAGTAACATAAGGGGAAGTGGCTGTCTTCAGAGCTTAGAGAGAAAGAGCATGTCTGTTCTTATAGTTAAAGCTGCTGGATAGATGGCAACCAGCTATGTGCTTGTAAGAGGTAACTATAAAGCAGCAATATTATGAGAGGATGGAGTGGAGAGCAATATTAATTGTGAGATTATGATTGGGATTCATCTCTAACTCACAAGGATGAAGACCTCCCTCCATCCCAGAAAGCCAGCCTGCCAAGCTTCTTAATATGAGAATATAGAATTCATCTTTATTCTTTATTTGTGAGATATACACTCTCTTCTGGTTGGTTCTCTGTTTGCCATACTCAGTTAATATCTTAATGTTTGACTATGGAATATTAAGCAAGAGCATCTCTCTTGTGCAGTTTATTAGTTTCTTAGGCTTAACCCTACTGTAGTTAGACCTGATTGTTCAAGGTCAGAATTTATCATATATATTTTATATTATCATATGTTTTGAGTGCCTCGTATACTCATGTGTTGGCAATTTATACAAATACTGTATTATACATGGCAGAAAAAATTTTGAAATAGTTACTTCTTAGAAAATTTACCCACATTCCCCAGATGTATTTTACTCAAGTAAATTAATATACCATTACAGTTTAAACTGTCATATGTATATTTTTATGTAAATAAAATATATTATTTTCAGCCACTGAAGACTTATTCTCTCATTATACATACATCATAAAGCATTGGGACGTCTATATTACAATGTAAACTCTATTTACATCATTCTAAGCAGTTGACCCAGGAATTAGATGAGTGTCTATAACTCTCTTTGGCTTTATTTCATCAGTTATGTTTCTATTTTTCTAAGAACACCGTTAAATCTATTGTTAATATATCAATATATGCTCAGGGACTGAGCATAAACACTCAAAATTATAATACAAAAGCAATTCATTTTCCAGGAGAATTTCAAGAATTCTACTATACATAGTCTCCAAGAGTTAAGAATGACCAACTTACAGACAACTTTGACTTGCCCTTTAATGTTACATAAATTGTCCAATACTTTAAAATGTTTTATCCATTCCCTACTGGCAGCACATTCTTTACTTATTGCAATAATCATTTTCATTTGTTGCAAGTCAGGATTTTAAATCACTGAACAGAATTCAAATTTTTATCTTGCACTACAGTAATACTATAGAAGAGTATCATACATCTGCTCTGACTCACCTACATTTTCTGCTTAAAGACTTAAAGACACCATAAGGATGAATCCTTTTGGAATCCAGGGACTGCCTGTGTAAATGCTGTATGAATTTAGTAATTGTCAATAGGTATATTTAATTAACTTTCGTATTTTTGGCCAACTTTATCATGGTAATTAAAAACATGAAATTTCATGTTTACTTGTTAATAAGTGAGATAGTTTATTGTGCCAGCCTGGCTGATAAACACAAGTGGGATTAACTGAAGGGCAGAGAGATAAATACCTCGGTGAGTCTCGCCTTTCTTGTCTATTGCTCTTTGATCATCAGACCAGTGTGCGGCTGCCTTGCTTGTTCTATGCCTCAATTTAAAGGCTACACTACCTGTGGGACCCCTAGCCTGTGGACTGTGTCGCTGTAAGTTGAGGTCCCTTTAAGACATCGCTGGAGCTGGGGACTGGCAGTTGGTGACCTGGCTGGCAGTTGGTGACCTGCCTTCTGATTGGCTGCTGTGCTGACATAGCCTAGCTCTCTCTATAAATAGAGGAAGATCTGGCAGCAGATTGGACTGGAAGGACTGCTAGTCTCTCACATCTCCCTCACAGCAGTGAGTTGAATTGAGCCATTTGTAGTGCTTTATCATTTAACTGTTCTTTCTTGTATTATATATTTAACTGTATATGATTTAACAGTTCATTCCTTGTTATATATCTACTTATCTTTATAAATAAATATATTAAATTATCAGCAATTTGGTTTTATCTCTCTAGAGAACCCTGTCTAACACAATAAGGAATTCATTTAACTACTAAAAATAGTCATCTATGTCAATGGACCAAGTATGAAGAGAAGAACAGACTGTGCTATGCTGTTTCATTGGAAGGTGTAACAAAGAACACATTCCTGTGCTGACTTTCCTTCGCTGACCAAAGATGCGGGAAGGAAACCCGCACAGCACATGGGGGGCTCATTTAGTTTAAGAGGGGGAACGCAGAGTTGAGCAAACCTGGCCAGCTGGGAGATTTGAGTCACAGTTCAGCAGAAAATTGAATTAAGTAGATAAAGAAGGCTTACGATGCCAACACACAAAAAAACAATTGCCTAAAACTAAAGCAAAATTTTAAATAGCAACAAGGTATCATGTAAAGGCATGGAGAGCACAACACAAAGGAAATTTAGATGCTTTGAAATAGATTATTGAAATACATTTATATCAGTGGTTAAGTAGTACAATATTATTTGACAGTAGAATATGATAAATTAAAGACAGAGCAATCAGTAAACAGAAGTATGCTTAATGAGCATATAGCAGAAATTACATAGGTACATAAAACTATTAAATTATTAAAAGTGAAGAACGAAGAAAAGAATAGTACATAGCACATGTGGAAAAGAGTGAGGAGAAGGACAGATTTAAGCAAATCTGTGCTGGGTATTACATTGAATCTAAATGGTCCAACTAACACAGGAAACTATAAAATTTAGCAAGTTGCATTAAAACATATTACTCATTTTATCCTGTAAATATATTTAAAATATAGATAGTGAAATAGAAGCACAAAAATTAGGTTGAATGATAAAATGAAGAAAACTATTTGCCAGGAAAAATTTAAACACAAGGTGCTTATCGTGGGATCAGATCATTTGGATTTCAGAACATGAAATATTAAAAGATATAAATATTTTATGATGATAGAGATGTTTATTCTTTAATATGAAATAGAAATCCTATGTGTATCACAATGTTAAAAATGCATTAAGTACAATACATGGAAGTATAAATATAGTAAACAAGAATGAAAAAAGTAAAACATCGTTTGTTCTTGAATTTTTACAGCACTATCAATAGACTTGAACTAATAGATGCAGACTGTTCATTCTTTACCTGCATGTACGACCCTCACTCTCACAAACATCTGCTTGACAAAACGGGGGTAAATCTTAATAAATTAGAAGTGTGTATATATATATATATGGTCTCTGATCACAATGGTATTAAATTAGAAATGTAGAGCAAAGTGACAGGAACATGTTCATGGTTCTTTTTGGTTTTGTTTTTAGCAGTAAACAACAGGCTTTCCCTAAGTGAGGTCAGAAAACAAGCCTTAGAAAATGAAGATCTCTGAAAATCATTGTGATATAGGCAAAAGTGTGCTCGGAGAGAACGTTCTAGCTGTAAGTTTTTATTTTAGAAAGTGAAACTTCAAAGCCAAACTCACTGCCCCGAGTCGCTTTCAACCTTGTAGGACAGCTGCAGCCTGGAGGCTGTGCCTCCAGACGGAGTGTGAAGCCTCACCCTTCCCCGCAGAGAAGCTAGTGGGTTCTAGCTGGTGACCTGCAGGTTAGCCAGCCAACCCCTTACCACCACCATCGCATACATCTTTTGAAAGAAGAAAAGGTAAATTATCCCCAAAATGTTCTAAATAAAAATCCATGAACACAAAGTCAGGCCATAGGAAATGAATAAAGGGAGAAAAATATTGATTTTAAAAGTTGTTAAAATTATTTTAAAAGATTGGCGATTCGCTAATCTGAGCAGGCTCAAAAAGCGAGAATACTCAGAGAAGCAGCACTGATGATGAGCACGAATGTGACTATATACCTATCCACTTGAAATAATTCAGAATGGATATTATGAAGAAGTTCATTTCAATACATTTGAAAACGTAAATAAAATGGACAAATTCTTTAAAATACAACCAAAACTGACCTAAGTAGAAAAAGAAAATTTTAATAGCCCTGTATCTCTTGAATAAATTGATTTTGTAGTGAATAAAAACTTCTTCCTAAGAAAACCCAATGCTGAGATATTTGTACCACCAGTGAATTAGACAAAATATTTGAAAAAGCAATAATATCAATATTACAGAAACTATTTCAGAAAAACAAAAGAGGAGGAAATATTTCAGAACTCATTTTATATAGCTCTTATTATAATCATACCAAAGTGAAACAAAGTGATCCTAATGAAGAAAAACCAGGAACTACCCCCTAAAGAAATGTTACTAAGTAGAACTCAAAATGAATAGTGGAATACTAAAATTAGGTTGGAAATTAACATTAGAAAATTAATCAAGGCATTCACAAAAATATTATTAGAGAAGGAAATTAAATTTATATTAGAGAGGGAAATTAAAATCATAATGATAACTTTATATGTACTAGTGCCATACAAAACTCCCTTACCTTATCCAAGCCAAACTTCCTGCCTTCCAGTCAGGTCTGACTCATGGCCACTCTATGGGACAGGATGGAAAAGTCGCTGTGGGTTTCTGAAACCTTAAATTTTCATGGGAGTAGAAAGCCTCATCTCCTTAGAGGGTACCAACCGTTGTGTATACCACAAGGGCTCCTTGCCATGACTAATTGGAGAATAAAGAAATGAAAAGAATATAGACTAAATGGAAAGCGGAAAACTATTTCTTTGTAGACACTGTGGTTGGCTATATGAATCCATTGCCATGATTCCATCCCAACTCATAGCAGCCCTACATAGGCTTTTCCAGGTTTTGCAAATCTTTATGGGAACAGCCTCAACTTTCGCCCCTAGCATGGCTAGTATGTTTGTTATCCTTAAGGACAACAGCCCAAAGTATACCTGATACTCTGATTGTGTATGCAGAAAGTCTTTAAAACGCCACAGAGCTGCTAAGGGTTTCAAGTTTGCTCACTTCGTGGTCAATATTTTAAAAAATCATTTATTTTCCACATTCTAACAATGAACAAGTTAAAATTTAGTCATAGCTTTTAAAATAGCACCTAAACAATAAAATACTTAAGGATATATTAAATGTAAGACCTTTGCCTTGAAAACAAAAACAAAAAAAGAAAGGTAAAAATAATTCCAGAAGTCTGGAAGAATTGGATAAATATAATATTTTCACTGGTAGAAAAGTAAGACCCTGAATTTAAGGCCATACTTAAATTCTACCTCATAGCTGATTACATAATGAATGGGGTTTTGAAAACTAGCAAGCAGTAATCCAAGGTACAACAATTGGTCTCAATTTATCAGAATCCACTAAGGGAGAAAAATCAGGTATCAGAGAAGGAATGTGAATATATTTCCTCATGCTTCCTGAACAATTGCTTACCTCCTCTGGCATGAGAACAAAAGATACATATGGTACCTGGTTATCATGGCCAGAGATTTTGATCAAATTCTAGATGAGAATCCTGATCCAAAAAAGGTAATGTTTTATCTCACACAACACTCTACTTTTTAAAATTCTGTTTCTCACAGCACTATCTAGTTTTCTGCTGGGTTCTATAATTCATTGCAAGAGTCACCGTGAACTTGCAGGTAATTCTCACAATTAAAGGTTGTATTGTAGAAGTTAATAGGTTACACTTCAAGTGAAAATGCTCATGATAGAATTGTTCAGTCATTACATGACACAAAGTGCACATCCAGGGTGGCTACTTGTTGCCCAAGGACATGCTACTCTGCTGTGATACTTGAGTTCAATGTCCTAGCTTCCGTTGCCTGTAGCAATGTATCCAGCTCCCCGGATTAAGTGCCCAGAGCCTCCCACTGGAGGAAGCCTCACCTAAAGGCATTCAGTGCCAGTTCCGGATGTATAAAGAAGCAAAGCCAAGTCACCCTGTTAAATGTCCAGAGGCACCCTACTCTCCAAGCCAGTTTACTGTCACCAATCACTCAGCTTGACTTGCCCTGTGGGCTGAGACATCCAGCCCTGTGTCTTACACTCTAGCTTCTGATTCAGCTTCTATTGCTATTGCTGCTACTTTGCCACTCTGCTGTCATTGGATCAAGGAAGTTCACTGCACAAGGATATCAAGGTCCATGCTGGCTCTTGATGCTAGGGAGATCCCCACTTCTGCTTTGGAGGTGGTTGAGTATCTCCCCCTGCTTTTTACCAGATCCATCCGGAAAAGGTCTTTTGATGGAAGTTACAGAGAATATCGGTAGAAGAGCCACGTTGCATATTTCACTGCCTTGCAGTGGTATATTTGCAAATTCTCAGTGGAGTCTGGACCTTTTAGAGCAATTAAGACTGGGCGAACCACTGAAACTACACCCGAGATAAGCGCCATACTTAAAAGACTAAGAAAGTGCATCACTTGGAAGAAGTATAGCAAGAGTACTACCCTAGAGGGAAGGATGGCAAGACTTCCTCTTGTATGTCTTGGACATACCAGGAGAGATCAGTTTCTGGAGAAGGAGATCACGTAGGGGAGATGGATTGACATAGTGTTTTCAACAATAAGCTCAAGCAAAGGAACAATTGTGTGCAGAACCAGGCAGTGTTTCCTTCTGTTGTGTACAGGGTCTCTTTGGAACTGACTCAACGGCACCTAACAGCAACACAATCTTTGAACCAAAGTATTTATTATTTTAATTAATGAACTATGTCTGCTTCCAGCCTGGCACTTTTAACAAATGAAGTGTTTGTATGATTGTATAATAAAATTGTCTGAGACAACTTGAAATGTTGCATAGGAAGCTTAAGGAGCAGTAAGCTTAAACTAATAGTGGCAAGGATAGTATTTTAAAAATTGCAAAATTTGAAGAATGTGAATAATTTCATTAAATTTTACCTATAAAAATTAACAGAAATATTTTTAGCACTTACAATAACACCCAGGAATATTAACTATTTGAAAATATATTAACAAGAAAAATGAATATTTATACATAATGTATTATTTAATTTTGGGGATAAACCATTAAAATAGATAGTAGGATGAAATCATATTTATAAATAGAAAAGTAATATTGTAAATATTTAAGATTTTCACAATATTTATATATATTTAATGCAGTTCAAATTAATATTCTGAAAGACCTTGTATACACTTGATAGACTATTTCAAAAATGTATGCAGACATGTAGAAAGAAGAGCCAACTCACTTCAATCATAAGAAAAGACATTTTGCACTGCAGGATATTACATCTTATAAGGTGATATTGAGTAATATGTAATCTAAGTTAGAGCATTATGTATTAAAGGAATATGAATGAATAATTCTAGTAACAGAATAGAAAGCCCGATACAGAGAGTCTTTTATGATACTTCCAATACGGTCTCTCTCACTGCTACTCAGTCGCCCCTCACTCAGCATCCCTCTAGAACTAGCCCCGTGGCTTTCCACGTCTGTACCCCCTTTCAGGGATCGAAAGCATCAACTTTCTCCCACAGAGCACCTGGTGGTTACAAACTGCTGACCTTGTTGTTGGTAGCCTAATGCATATGCCATCAGGGCTCAATTGCAACATGATAGTGTTCGCTAAAAAGATCAAAGGGCAATACAAATTTTAGAAAAGAAAAAATATATATTCATTTGAAATATACGGTATACTATTCCTTTTGAAAATACCATTCAAAAGAGTCAAGGTAATCTGAATTAAGAAGCTAAATATCAAAAGTCATTTAAAACATTTGCTATTAAATGCAATTGGTTTTATTTCTGAGTTCAGGATAATTAATAATGATAACATTTAAATGAAAACACTCTGTAAACCAAGAAATACCTTATAAAAATTAAACCTACAAGTTACAAACTAGAGTAAGATATTTGTCTCACACAATCAATAAGCATCTAGGGACTCAAAGGCTTGAAAGTAAACAAGCGGCCATCTAGCCCAGAAGCAACAAAGCCCACATGGAAGCAGCACACCAACATGTGTGATCATGAAG
>NW_022109767.1:16023818-16039455 GCF_000313985.2 Echinops telfairi
ATACCTTAATGAGAAAAATATGAATAACAGTTTAAAAATGGCATAAGACATGAATAATCCTGCAATGTCTCACTTGGGATATACCATAAAGAAATACAGAACACAGGGGGAGGGGAAAAAAGGAAAATGAGCTGATTCCAGGAACCCAAGAGGAAAGCGAATTTTGGGAATGATGAGAGCAACAAATGTATAGGTGTGTTTTACACAATTGATCTATGTATTGTGATGAATTGTAGGAGCCCCAATAAAATGATTAAAATATATACACAGAGCTACTACAACTAAGTATGAAAATGACAAGCAACCTGAGAAAGCACTTTACAGAAGAGGTAATTCATATGGTCAGTGAAGATCTGAAGAAGGATTCAATCATATTTATATAAGATAAATATAAATTGAAACCTAAATGAGATTCAGCTTTATGTCCTTTCAAACAGAAAAAATAAAACTATATGACAATACTATGTGCTTAAAAGAATGTGGTTCGTCATAATCTAGTATACATGATTGACGCAGCATAAATGTGCACGATCAGTTGGTATAGCCATTAAAATAAAGAAAAGCAATTGACATTATCCTCCACATTGTAAGATCCGCTACCCTTACCAGCTCTGTGTTTCACTTCGTATGGCATTCAAAGTGGACACACTATAAATATGCTGTTGGTGTAAGATCTGAGCACTGCTGGTGTTATTTGGATCACTGTGTAGTACAGCACCAACTTGTGCAGCAGCAGAAGAATGGATAAATCAATTGTGGAATATTTAAATAAGAACATATTAGACATGTCTTAGAGTCAAAAATCTATAGCAACACTTGCAGGGTAGACCAGTCTTTCCCAAACTCAGTGGCCCTCCTCCCTGGGGCAGCAGGCATGCTGCCTGTTACTCAGTGGCTCAACTGAGTAGTTGAGTTACTCAGTAGTTACTCAGTGGCATCAACTGAGTAGCAACACAGGGGCTGCAGAAGCAGATAGCTACATTTTATCCTGGAAAATAGGCCACAGCACAAACGTTGTTAATTGCTGAAGGGGTGGAGGGGGAAGGAGGGAGTGGTTTGTTTATTTATTTATTTCTGAAAAGGGGGTAGTAGGCCAAATAAGTTTGGGAACTTATGATGTAAGAATATTATTGGTATAGCATTTTTAAATTTTTTAATCTCAAAAAGAATGAATGAAGTACAATACTCCAAAGTGTATAATATGAACCCATATAATTCATAGACATTTTGGCAAATATGATGACTTCTGATTGATTTCAATCCTCCCAAAATTTATGTTGAAATCCTAACCATGTTTCCTGTGAAAAGGCAACCCACACTATTTGTTTTGAAGTGAGCTTTTGAAGATGTCAGTTAATAAGAGATCATATTGCAATAACAAGGTTGTTAAACCAACCTCTGTTGTCTCCTGTAAGAGGACAGATGAGAAATACAGAAAGACTGTCCGGAGATGAGGGACACATGGTAAACTTGCAAGCAAAGAAATATTTGGTGTTACAAAACCTAAGAAAGTCAAGAAATGATCTTGTAAAGCCTTCTAAGAAAACATGGTCTTGCAGGAAGCTTGAGTTCTAACTTCTAACTTCCAAAACTATGAAACAATATTTATTTTTTAATGGAATTTACTGGGTAGTAATTTGGTTTGCCAGCTATAGGACAGGAATCTCAACAGGAAGAAGACTAAAATTCTCCCTCCTTTGACCAGTAAGCTACATTATGAGAAATGAAGAAAAGCTTGAAATAGTCAATGGTTTCCTTTTACATGAATCCATGCCCATGGAAGCAACAGTCAAGATTTGAAAGATAGATGATTGCACTGGCAAATTTTCCATGAAAGATCCTTTTAACGTTTTAGAAAGTAAAGATGTCACTTAAAGGCTGAGGTGCATGAGACCCAAAATAGCAGCCCATGGCATTTTCAGTAGCTTTATGTGCACCCTAAGCTGTACACTGAATAAGGAAAACCAAAAAAGAATTGATGCCTTTGCATTATTACCTTTAGAAACAGTCTTCAGCATGCCATGGACTACCAGAAGCACACACAAATATTCCCTTGAAAAAGTATCACCAGAATGCTACTTAGAAATAAGGATGGCAAAACGTTGTCTCCTGCCTTGTGGCCGTGTTATCAGGAGGGTCAAGTGGAGAAACGGAGAGTGACTTTAAATATGATGGGCTGACACGGTGGTTGCAGTGTCCCCAAGCACAGCAACAACTGTGAGCATGGTAGCATGTCCCAGGTGCTTGCTCCGTTAGATGTAAGGTAAGCACGTGTTGGGTCCACATTGACAGCATTATCAACAACAGTCCTAGAATCATGAAACAGGTATCAAATTATGTTTTTAAGAAACAACGATAAAAAGAGGACTGAAAGGAGTGTTAACTTTGGTGGCCATAGATAAGGGAATGAAGTGAAGTAGTCGCACATATGAATAAATCAATGATTCTGAATATTTAATTTTGCATGAGGAGTGGAATGTACATAACTATTTATACTCTTAAAAATAAAACTGTATATGTATGTGCACATATATAAATCAGTCATTATCAATATGTAATTTTGCATGCTGTATGGAAGGTATGTAATTATACTCTTAAAATAAAACTATATATGCATGTGTATATAAGTATATATTCACATGCATCTATAATGTAAATGACCTATATGTTGACCAATGATAAAATTAAGTGAAAAATTCAATGTAGATGATGAAGAATTTAATTCTGTACAACTGACACCACTAAAATAAGCAATAATATAATGAAAACACAAAGAGCAATCTAACTAAAAAGTCAAGATTGAGAATAACTTTGTTTTCTTTATGGTCATGACCTTTCTGTTCAGACAGGCTCCCGTGTGCTATGCGCGGGCTAATACTGCTTGTTATATCAGCACAAAACTGGTTTCATTTTTCATCAGCACATAGTCATTTTTCCTTATGTCTGCTGTGCCTAGGCATATATTTCTCACTCTCCTAACCTAGCACTTTATATTCATCCTTCATGTTCGGGTTAGTGTCTATTTTAAAAAATAAAAATAAATCTTTCTCTGTGTCATCCTATTCTCACACAATGTTCCTAGAGCTTTGCTGCCATGATATCATTAGTTGTTTTTATGTGGATAGTGGAATCCACTTCACTAGATCATGAGTATTTTAAGAGCTGGAATGCACCTCATTAATCTGTATATTCCCAAACTAGTTGCTGTGCCTGGGAAGATATAGCACACATTCAATAAATATTGAATGAACCTAAGAATAAGTATCACAAATGAACCTGTTAATTGAAAATTGTTGGACGAAATCTATCCTAACTACTGTTCATTATAAAGGCGTCTAGCTCTGACTGCTCAACGATTTAGTAGTGTGCCAGGAATTTAAGGGCACAGGCTCAACCCTACATCATCTTATGAGAGGCAGAGAAGAAATGAAGATCAATCTACCACTACAAAATATATCATTTTTTACCTATTTTTCCGCATCACTCTTTCCAGTGACCCTCCTATCTCTGCTTAATTCATTTTCTCTTCAGAAATGTATCCAATTGGGGGTTATAGTAGTACCATGGGCTTTAGCACACTTCTATAGTGGCCCATACCTGCTAACCTTCTTGCTACACATTGACACGTGTTCCTAGTCTAATATACAGGGCAAAAATGGAATCATAACTGAGTTTTCTTCCTATAAAGTGAAGGGAAAAAGGGAAAAGCAACAATGAGATGTTGTCGTACTTGTTACTAAATAGTTGAGACAACATGCAGAATGACTTATATTGAAAAAGAGAATCAGACAAATTTTTATGGATATGAACATCCTTAGCCCATTTTACAGTTTATTTCACCAAAATATGATTGGTTAATTTAAGCAAAAATCATTTCATTTAATGAATCTTTTCTAATTATAGGAATAGTCCTGGGATTGATCTTATTCTTCAACCTATCCTTAAGATTGCAAAAATATCTTTCTTTATTTTAAAATAATACATCAATTCATTTAATAGTATTTTTTCATGCTTTATATTATCTCTATAATAGCATGTTCACAGGTTAAAGCATGGGTGTCAGTATGAATTAATACTTTTCCAATGTGTGCATATTAATTATAAAGCCAATGTAACTAACTGAATTGATACATCTGAATTATAGTACTGGCAAAGAATTTTGAAAGTATATGGACTAAAAAAGGACAAACTGATATGACTTGGAAGAAGTGCCCTTTAGAGGCAAGGATGGCAAGACATTAGACATTGTCTTACATACTTCGTCGGACGCATTGTCAGGAGAGGCCAGTCCCTAGAGAAGGACATCGTTCTTGGTAAAGTGGAGGGGATGTGAAAAAGAGGAAGGTCCTCAAAGAGATGGATTGACACAATGGCGGGATCAATGAGCTCAGGCCGAGGCACCATTGGGAGGACGGCACAGGACCAAACAGTGCTTTGTTCTGTTCTGTGTAGGGTCACTCTGGGTCAGCAGTGCTATGATGGCAATTAACAGCAGCATTATACAATATAATAATTCTGTATGACACACTCATAAACTCACGTACGTTTGTGTGAAGAAGAGTGTGACATGGGATGGTGACTGACCTGCAGCTACACAAGAGGGTAAGACATGCAAATTCTGCATCCACCTTGCTCCAGGCAGATTGCTATAAGGCTGAGGTCAGACATGGCTCACCCTACTTTTGCAGACAAGATGTTTTCTTCCCACAGCACTCTATGCATTGCAATGTCCACAAAGAGCTCACAGACAATACTCATGATTATGAGATTTATTAAGGAAATTAACAGATTCCAAATGGTCAGGCGAGAATTATTCAGAGAGTACAGCCTCTTTACAACTGTGACCACAGGCGGGTATCTTTGTGGTCTTCGTCTTCCCAATCATATGAGGTTATAACGCTCCTTTAGAGCTGGCAATAAATGATTAAAGAGCATGACCCTCCACCATAAAGCTCATTCTGAAAGCACTCAGCTCTAACTCTGTAGGTAAGCAAATCTAGCTCCCCCAATTCAGTGCCCAGAGGTCCCTACCTCACTCCATAAGCCAACCTCCTGCTCAGAGGCTTTCAGCATTACTTGCTATGTGGGCTGAAGAGCACACAGTTCTACCTCATGCTCTGACTCTTCGTTTTGCTGCGGCTCCTGTGGTGTTAAGGCTATTTCCTGGATCAAGGAACTGCAATGCACAGGGAGCTTCAGATCCAAAGACATGTTCCACTCCTGGATCTTTTATCTTGGTAATGAATTCCTCAGTTTCTGCTTATGAGATGGTTCATTTCATATCAAGCATGTTGGTAATATCCATTAACCCATTGACAGTCATTCCACAAATGAAGGATCTCGTGGTATTTCTCCATCTTCTATTAACCAGACCCATCAGGAAAATGTCCTCTGGGGGAGTTACAGAGACTATGTCTCAAAGAACAATATTAAATAATTGTCTGCATTGCAATATAACTGAAAAAGGCCTGACACATCTGAATTGTGGTGCTGGAGAAGAATATTGAAAGAACCATGGTCAAAAGGACTAACTAGTTTGTCTTGGAAGAAGCAGAGGAAAAGATAGTGAGACTTCATCGTACTTACTTTGGAAATCTTGTCAGGAGGGACCAGTCCCTGAAGAGGGACATTATGCTTGGTAAAGTGGATGGGCCATGGAAGAAGAGGAAGGCGCTCAATGTGCTAGATTAACACAATGGCTGCAACAATGGGCTCAAGTACTGGACCAATTGTGAGGATGGTACAGGACAGGGCAGTGTTTCATTTCGTTGTACATATGATTCCTTGGGTTGGGAACCACTCAATGGCACCTCACAGCAACAACTAACTGAGGCTTCGTGGTATACCACCAAAAGAAGCAGTAGTATGACACACACAAATAAAGCAATTCAAGAGTTCATTTAAAAAAACAAAGAATTCATTTAATTTCTCAAACAGAACCTAAGCCATCATTAGTGGTGGTGGGGGGTGGGGGGCAGTGATGTCAAGGAGTCCATGTAGATTAGAAATGTTTAGAAACTGCTTGTGGCAGCAAATGTACAATTCTGTTGGACATGATTGAACTAGGGAATGAGATGATAACTGTATTAATTCCCAATTAATACTACTAATAATAATACATTCTGTCTCTTTGTTCTCTTCTCAAAGTTTTCCTGAAAATCTAATTTGTGTCAAGCCTTTCTTCTCTCCCTTCAAATTGTCGCATTCCTTGGAAACAGAAAAGGATCTCTTTCACTAAGCTATTTACTTGGAACTTCTTTCGTATTCAGTCACTCATTTAACTTAATTCCACTAAGCACTATTCTTTTGTGAACGTTCTGTGAGAAATCAGTTTTGTTTTTACATATAAAGGTGTCTTCTATGAAATTGACAATGTGAGTTTTCAAAACTAAGAAAAACACTGAATTGTAATAATGAGTTACCAACATTATTTGACAGCATACTTAGCCCAATAAGACTCTTTCCCCAATGGAAATGAGGAAATCGGGAACAAAAGGCGAATAAACAAGCATTAATAAGTTCTGGCCCTTTTACACATGCCTCCCTAGTTTACCTTTTAATTCTCTGGTCAATTCACCAGCAGAAGTTACTAAATGATATCTCACATCTATCCTTTCATATCTCTCAATAACTGAAATTTTAAATTCTATAGTTCCATGCCTATAATAAGCTTAATACTCCCGGTCTTTCTCTTTTTTTTTTTCTCATTTCATTTTTTTTTTTTTTTATTTTTTTTATTTTATTTTTTTTAACATTTTATTAGGGGCTCATACAACTGTTATCCCAATCCATACACACATCAATTGTGTAAAGCGCATTTGTACATCGTTTCTCAAAACATTTTCTCTCCATTTAAACCCCCGACATTAGGTCCTCATTTTTCCCCTCCCTCCCCGCTCCACACTCCCTCATGAGCCCTTGATAGTTTATAAATGGGTATTTTGTCATATCTTGCCCTGTCCGACGTCTCCCTTCACCCACTTTTCGGTTGTCTGTCCCCCAGGGAGGAGGTCACACACAGTTCCATGTAATCGGTTCCCTCTTTCCTACCCATTCTCCCTTTACCCTCCCTGTTTTGCCACTCACACCACTGGTCCTATAGGGCTCATCCGTCCTGGATTCCCTGTATTTTCAGTTCCTATCTGTACCAGTGTACCTCTTTGGGTTAGCCAGTCTTGCAAGATAGAATTCGAGTCATGGTAGTGGGAGCGGGGAGGAAACCTTTAGGAACTAGAGGAAGGTTGTATTTCTCATCATTGTTACATCGCACCCTGACTGGCTCATCTCCTCCCAGAGACTCCTCTGCAAGGGGATCTCCAGTGGCCTACTAATGTGCTTTGGATCTCCACTCTGCACTCCCCCCATCATTCACTATGGTAAGATTTTTTGTTTTGAGACATTTAAATATGAAGCCACTCTGTGACCAAGGGAACACGAAAAGAGCCATGAAGCAGATTTCCACAAACTTCCTTCAAAGATTGCCATTGTATGTGTTTTGTCTACTTATCATTCCAACATTACGTATCATTCTTCTCTGAATAAAAATATATAGTGGTGATAACTATAGATGCAGATATAACAAGTGATAGGTAAAGACATAAATCTCCAGACGCACACTAACATACCTCTTTTGTCACAATATTGACTGCCGTTAGGTGTTGAGTTGGCTCCTACTCGTGGCTAACCTGTGTGCACCGGAAGGAAACACACCCCAGTCCTGCGCCAGCCTCATATTTGTTCTTATGCTTACGCTCATTGCTGCAGCCACTGTATCAGTCCATCTCATCAAGAATCACCCTCTTTTCCTTTCTCTTTATTTGACCAAGAATGATGTCTTTTTCATGAATTGGTCTCCCTTAAAGACATGTCGAAAGTTCCAGCAGGCTTGCCTCTATGGAGCATCCTTGCTGTCCTTTTCCCAAGACAGACTTGTTTCTCCTTTTCAGTGTAGGGTGCATTCAGTATTCTTCATCAGCACCACAATTCAAAGGCATCGATTCCTTTCAGGTCGTCGCTACTCACTGTCCAATTTGCACATGCACATCAAATAGTTACAAATATCATGGCTTGAGTCAGGCAGACCTTATTTAGTCTGCAAAGTAATATCCTTGCTTTTCAATGCTTTAAAGAGGCATTGTACAGCACATTTACCAAATATACCTGTCTTTGGATCTCTTGACTGCTGCTTCCATGAGTATTGATTGTAGACTCAAGAAAGAAAAAATCCTTGACAAGTTCAATCTTTTCACAATTATTTATCTTAATTTTATTTCTTGGAACAATGGAATATTTTGGTTTACTTCACATTAAGTTGTAATCCACACTAAAGGTGGAAATCTTTAGTCTTCATCCGCAAGGTGCTCCTCACCTTCAGCAAGCAAGGTTGTCTACTGCTTATCATGGGTTGTTAACAAAACTTTCTCTAATCCTGATGCTGCATTCTTTATATAACCCAGCTTCTCGATTCTTGCTCAGAGCACAGATCGAATAAGTGTAGCGAAGGGATAGAGCTCTGATGCGTGTTCCCTTGTTCTCTTTGCACAACTATCTCTTGATTCGTATGCAGGTTCTGCATGAGCACAACGGAGTGTCCTGGCACTTCCATTCTTCTCAAGGCTAGTCTTCATTTATCATGATCCACACAGTTGAATACTTGGCAGAGTCAACTGAACACAAGTAAACATCCTTCTGATATTCTCTGCTTTCAGCCAAGATCCACCTGATATCAGCAATAACTTCTCTTCCTCCAAGGCCTCTTCTGAATCTGGCCTGAACCTCTGGCAGTTCCCTGTTAATAGATTGCTGAAACCATTCTTGGATGATCATCAGCAACATTTTAGTTGCATATTTCCATGATATTCTTTTATAGTTTGAGCATTCTGTTGGTTCACTTTTCTTTGGAATGGATACAAATGTGCATTTCTTCCAGTCAGTTGGCCAAGTAACTGGCTGCTAAATTTCTTGGCAAAAGTGAGTAAACGTTTCCAGTGCTTCTTCAGTTTTCTGAGACATTTCAATGGGTTTTCCACGAGCCTTGTTTATGGTAAATGCTTTCAAGGCAGCACCTATTTCTCCCTTCAATGCCATGGGTTCTTGTTCATATGCTACCTCTTGAAACAGTAGAATGTCACCTAGTTATTTTTGATACAGTGACTGTCCCTAGAGCCATACTTCACACTCCATGTTCTGATAATTAGCAGATTTTTGCAGCTGTTTCTCCTTACCCTGAGTGATGCCCTACCAGCTGTTATTAGTGAATAAGAATTGTTAACATTGTGATTAGCTGCCCAATGTTCACTCAGCAGCACCTCCAGAGATTTTTTTTATTCTTGATATCTTTTGAACAATCAAGGTTTGATGTACTGAAAATCATTTTGTAGTATCGATTAATCTTGCTGTGCTTCAAGGTTTGAATCAAACTCAGCATATTTGAAGAAGCACTATAGTATGAATATTAGGTACTTGCTCTGGCACCTTATCAGAAAACAGGTAATGCCAAGCTCTTGCACTGTGGGAAATGCACCCTTAAGCTTTTGATCAAGACTCTGGATCACTGCTTGAGATATGCCCTTGAAAAGGCATCTCTCCTTTTGCACTAACAGGAATATGCAAGGTGCTAATTTCAGATTATAAAATACCCTGCCTCCTAGGATTAGTTCACTCAGGGATTTTGACCTGTCACGGTGATTATTATTCTGTACTTACTAGTTAACATATATATTAATATTATTTATTTGTTAGTACCTTTTAAAGAAAAGATACTTTCCTCCCCTTTTATATCACTGTAAATTCATACATATTTTTATTTAAATCATCATTAAATTTCTTATATTACTAGTAGTAATAATAGTAGTAATAGTGATATTTTGCTTTTCCTATTACGAAATGGGAGATCAGCCTGAACCCTTTCAAGTCAGCTCCTTGTATTTTTTATCTAATTCAGCTACATATTTTGCTTTGAAGGTTTGGCCAATTCTGAGCACTTACATGTGCTTGTTCACTAAATTCTCGACTGCATCCAAAAGGGAGAAATGCTCTTTTGACTTTAAGAGATACTACACTCTCCTAATTATCTGAGTTTTTCAAACAGACTTAGTTGCCTTTGTTCCTGCAGCTAACAAAATACTTACATGAAGTGCTGTGCGCAATCTATTGTTGGCAGGGCCAGACCATATTCTCTCTCAAAACCTTGAAGGGTGTATTGGAAAGAAATAATGATTTTCTTTCATTCCAAATCTCAGAACTGTGTAACATGGATGTATTTTATGTCAATGTCAAGCATCAACCTGTATAGTTATTACACTACTTTAGACTTAATGATCTGTATTGATGTGGTAAAGCAGGCTCAAAGATGCAAGGCTCAAAGGGGAAAAAATACCTTTTGTTAAGTTGGCATAAAAAGGTAATGATATGCTGTTAGGAATGTGGCTTGGGCTGTAATATGTATTTCCTCTTGTCATTGTATACTTCTCTTTTGTCCACAACTTTTCCTGAAAAATGGCTCTCCTTCAAATATCAAGATATAATTGCAAGCATGTTCGAGAGAAGTAAGGTCTTTTATGCCCATACCACATAAGCACATATTTTTAAGTTTCCAAAGATATTTTTGAAAGCTGTGTAAGCTTGCGAATATAATTTTATTTATAAAACAAGTGAAAAATGCTGTCAAATGTTGTCAATTCACATAATATCTTCCTCTAGCCAGTTTAATTGAATGTGATAATTGTTCAGATGAATAAATATATTTAATATAGTGATAGTTCCTAACCAGTTATGGCCTTCTATTTTGAATATTCCATTCTAAAAATGGCTCTTATATAGGTCAAATACTTATTATATTTTTGTATGTGATTGCTTACTTTTCATTTTTCAAATCGTTTTATTGGCACATTCTTCACATATCATACAATTTAATTGTTCGATCACATTAAGAAGGTTTGTGGAAAATGGATGCATAAGCAAATATGGTGAAGAAAGCTGATACTGCCTGGCTACAATGGGATATAGCATCTGGGGTCTTAAAGGCTTGAGGGACACAGGTGGCCATCTAGCTCAGAAGCAACAAAGCCCACATGAAAGAAGCACACCAGTCTGTGTGATCACGAGGTGTCGATGGGAACAGGTATCAGCCATCAAAGACCCAGAAAAGAAAAATCATACCAAGGTGAATGAGGGGGATTTCAGAGTGGAGACCCAAAGCTCATCTGTAGACAATTGGACAGACCATTACAGATGGGTCACAAGGAAGAGATGAGCCAGTCAGAGTGCAGTATAGCACTGACAAAACACACAACTTTCCCCTAGTTTTTTAATGCTCTCCCCCCTGCCCACCATCATGACCCCAATTCTACCTTACAGATCTGGCTAGACCAAAGCATGTACACTGATACAGATAAGAACTCAAAACACAGGAAATCCAGGACAGGTAAACCCCTCGGGACCAATAATGAGAGTAGCAATACAAGGAGGGTAAGGTGAAGGTGGGGGGTACATAGGGGGAACCAATCACAATGATCTACATATAACCCCCTCCCAGGGGTACAGATATAAGAAAAATGGGTAAGGGGACACAGCAGTCGGTGTAAGACATGAAAAAAAAATTTAGAAAGGAAGTATTCATGAGGGAGGGAGTGTGGGGTTGGGGGATGAGCTGATACCAAGGACTCCAGTAGGAAGAAAATGTTTTGAAAATTATGATGGCAACATACATACAATTGTGCTTGACACTATATATGTATGGATTGTTACAAGAGCTGTATGAGCCCCCAATAAAATGATTAAAAGGGGAAAAAAAGGTTTGAGAAATCACCTTCACCATCAATTTCAAAACATTTATGTTCTTCTCATCTTCACTGTTGTTAGCTCACATTCTACAAACACACACACACACACACACACACACACACCACCCCCATCTTCTCCCACCAGGCTGCTAGGCAGTTATTAATTCAGTTACTATCTCTATAGATCCTCCTAACCGGGATTTATATACATGTATAAACACATAAACACAAACAAATTATTATCAGACATGTATGAATTTAATCTTTATGTTTGGAGTTTGAAAACATTGAATATCAAGCTACAGCTATTTTAAATTTGTAGCACATATACGTGTGATTTGTGGAAAAGTACCTGAAGATGAGTTGAAAAAAACTCAAAAGGAGATTGGGTAGAACTGCTTCTAGAGCATACAGTCAACCTTAAATGACATGAGTAGAGCAACTTTCAGGCTTTCATTTGCTGATAAACCAAAACCAAAAAGCCACCAAGCACATGCAGACTCATGGTGACCCTAAAGGACACGGTAGAATTGCCCCCTTTGAGTTTACCAGACTTTCACACTTCACGGGAGCAGAAAGCCCTGTCTTTCTGCCACGAAGTAGGTGAGATAGCACGACGCAAAATGAACACAAACAGCTGCAAGCATACATCAGTAATCTAAATATGGAACGTATGAAGAATGGATCTAGGGAATTGGGTGTCATCAAAAATAAAATGTCTTTCATCATATGGACTTAGCTGATGCCTCACTTAGATGGCTGCTTGTTTTAAGACAAGCCTTTAAAACCCCAGACTATATTTTTTATGATATCAGGGCACCATCTGATTTCTTCAGCACTCATATCTTCAGTATATAATATATTTAATAGATATTCATGAGGGCAAGTATGGAGTGATACCATATTATAAGAACTAATTTTTCTTAGATTAGGGCTACAATCAAGCGCAAGCTCAAATGAATTCACATATCTATGATTTAAATATATCCCTGGTTCACTCTAAAGGCATCATTGTCATCTTTTCTTATGGAGCATTCTAAATCACCATCATTGGGCATATGGTAATTCTTAGTATTGATTGAGCCAATTGAGACATTAACTGGATTAATAGTTTCTCAGGGTTCTTAAGGGGTTCAGAAAGAAGGGATGGGAAGATAATAATAATGAACAAAGAAGAAGCAAATGCTCTAAAATTGATTTTGATGATGATGGCACAACTCTTTTAATATGTTTAAAGCATTGGATTTTATGATATGTGAATTATACATTAATAAAACATATATGTATATATATATATAAACAATTACAGATTGAGAGCCTAGGTTTAGTGTGGTGAATGGAACTAGTATTGGCCATTTTGAATGGGAAAATTATAGGAACAATTTTGCCAATGATGACCTATTCAAGAGGAATGACATCACATGCATCATAAAACAAACAAAAAGCCTTACCAGACTTGAGGTGCAATGGTATCTGTGGTAGGAGGAAATACCCGCAGCTGTGGAGAAGACCAGTGACTACGAGGGGGTACCCCACGCAGAACAGCATTGGTTGGGCAGAGCATAGCTTTCACAGCATGCATTTCCCTCCTGGGCCAGCTTCCAGCAACTTGCTCTGATTTAGTGCACCCACTGGCATCGCCTCGGAAGGGTCTCTGTGGCCACAGTGGGTTGGATTACACAGGAAGCTTTGCTCAAACTTCACTTTGCCGTGATGACTGATGTAAGAGAACAGCAGGAGCTGTGACACTGTGTTCTCTGCTTGAGGAAAACGCACAGAAGGTGTTGTGATGCTGGACACAGCTGACAAGGACCAGGCTATGGGAAACCTCAAGTGTGCTTGTGGATTCCTCATTTCAAAAAGTGAAATGCCTATTGATGAAAAACCTCTTTGTAGATGTCCATCAACTTCCCTCATGGATGAAAATGTGACTGGGAGTGCATTTGGAGTTCCTTCTACACGGTCAGACTGTTAATCACACTTTCTATTCAGAGGTTCTGAAAAGATAGCTTGACAGTGTGGACAAAAAGGAATAAGAAATTATTTGTGGCAGATGGGAGACTGATTTTACCACCATGACAACGCACCGGCTCACATAGCCACACACCTTTATCACCTGATCTCACTCCATGCGACTTCTTTTTGTTTCCACAAATGAGTAGGGATATGAAAGGACAGCAATTTGATGATGCAGAAGAGGTGAAGAAGAAAATGAGGAGGTGCTGTCAGCCATCCAAACATATGAGTTTGAAAAATGTTTCCAAGAATGGAATCACAGATTTGACAAATGTATTAAGTGTAATGGAGAGTACTTTGAAGGCAATGAGGTTGTTTTATATTAAAAATTAAATCCATAGCTTTGGGGGAAAATTCCATTTTGGGGGGGTGGGTACCACCTCATATGGCTATTGTTGAGATTTAAGCACCAATTTAAGCCAATGATGAAGGAATTGATGAATCCTTTTAACTACTCCTATCCTAAATTAATCAATATGCCTTGCTAATTTCTGGTGATTGGAATGCAAATATCAGAAATAAGGAGAGGGTTAATAGAAAAATGTGGACTTGGTGATAGAAATCACTCTTAGAATTTCACGATGCCAATGACTTATTCATTCCAAATATCTTTTTTTCTCAGTAACATAAGCAAAGATTATACACATGGAACTTGTCAGAACAAATATACAGGACTCAAATCATTGTTCATATACAAAATTGTTTTTCATATACAAGTTCATAAGGAAATTTAAATAATTTCATGAGAGCCAAACTATGATCAAGAGTGTATCTAACCTGAATTTGAAGACCATCACAATAATAGAATTAATGCACAGAAGATCAGAGGAGTTGGGGTGGCATAAAAAACAGTATCCATAGAAAAATCAAAACTTCATTCAAAAGACAGGAAAAAAGAAAAAAACCCAAAATGATGTCAGAAGTGACATCAAACGATAACTCAAAACCACACTCAAATTCAGTGCCATCAAACTGATTCCAAGTCATGCTAAATGTCAGTCCTAAAGGAGATCATGAAATATTATAATTAAATATGTAAAATTTGAATTTGAAAATCAAAATGAAAGTACATTTTCAACCTGAAAGAAATGAAAACGAGATTCAAATCTCAAATTTCAACACTGAAGGAATCTATGAGCAAACTATTGAAGTACAAAAAAGCACTGAAGACAAAAGGAATGCACACAGCTAAAAAGAAATGGCCCACATTCAACACTTTCAAGAAGAAGCAGTTGTGCAAAGCAGATGATGTTGAACTAAGAAGTCCAACTATGCATTCCTAAACGGGGGAAAATAACAACACGATAGGTGTTGGGACCCACTGGACCACTGTGAAACACATCTGAGATGAGACTCTCTTAATAACTTGACCTCCGTATGTCCCACTCTGACTTGGGCCTTCAAAACACTTTGGATCTCCTGGAATTGATGTCATTTATAAACCAGTATCAAGTAATCCCTGAAAAATCTGATTACCTCCTGTCCCCCAAAGAACAGTTATTTGTGAAAAAGGCCATATGTGTGTTTGGTGGCAACTGAACAAAAAGTCCACACAAATAAAATTATTCTGATTACTACATTGTCTCTTGAATCAGGGAGGTGTGGTATTCAACCTGACACATTGTTGGCCCCTGCACCGTCTATAACGCAGTTCGCTCCTGTCGTAACTTTCTGAGTGGAAAGAGTCTGGGTGCTTAGCTGACTCATGTCAGCAAACACAGGTTCATCCAATTTTATGTTTCTTGCAGGAATATCCTGTACCTTAATAGCCATTTTCATACTAACTCTCCAGTTTTCTGGTTGTAAATATTAGAAAACTCTTTGGCAGTGTATTTCAT
>NW_022109767.1:16039555-16042791 GCF_000313985.2 Echinops telfairi
TATTTGTCTTTCATTTATGTATCTAGGTAGCATAAGTAAAACGCCATGGTGGTAGGGGAACACTCAGCTATATAAGGTAGTTTCTTCAAGGTCATGCTCTAGTTAATGCCCCAGATAACAAATCATCATGTATCATCCAGCTCATCTCAAATGTGTGTGTTGTTAGGGCATCGACTTGCTTTCAGTCTATAGAGACCCTATGCACAACTGAACAAAACATTAACTGATCCTGAGCCATCCTTACTACTGTTCCCCTGCTTAAAGCCCATTGTTACAGTCATTTTCCCAATCCAACTCCTTAAAGGTCTTCCCTGTTTTTTGCTGCCCCTCTACTTTACCAAACAGTATGTTCTTTTCCAGACCCTGATTTCTTCTGATAACATCTCCAAGGTATTCAGGAATACTTGCCTCTAAGATGCACTCTGCTGTCCTTTGGGCCGCCTGTGGTACATTCAATATTCTCCAGCAGCAACACAATTCAAACGTATCAATTCTTTTTGGCCTTGCTTAATCAATGTCCTACTTTCACCTTGATACGAGGCAATTGAAAATACTATGGCTTGAAGCAGGTGCACCTTACCCATCAAAATAACATCCTGGCTTTACAACACTAAAGAGCTCTTGGACAGTAGATTTACTCAATGCAACTCACCTTTTGATCTCTTGATTGCTGCTTCCATGCACGTTGATTGTGGATCCAAGCAAGACAATATCCTTGACAACTTCAATCTCATCTGCATTCATGATGTGACCTATAGTTCCAGTGATGAAGATGTTGGTCTTCTTTTGGGAGCATTTGTTAGCAGTCCTAAAAAAAAAGTTGTAACATTGAAGTATATCCAATGTTCTCACAGACTTTGGACATATTGTCCTGAGTTTCCCGTACTTGGAGAAGGACACCAGGATTGGTAGAGGGCCAGATTAAATATGAAGGCTCTGAATGAGATATATTGACACAGTGATTGCAACAATGGTCTCAAGCATAGGAACAATTGCGAGGTTGGCACAGGGCCTGTATTAGTCTAGGTACTTTAGAGAAACAAATTCACAGCAACTCACGTATAAGGGAGTTTTATGTAAAGAAAGTGCGCATCACGAAAACGTCCCAACCCAATGCTGCCCAAGCCCACAAGTCCAACATTAACCCATTAACCCAACACCAGTCCACAAAGTCCTCCACCTCACAAAACAGAGGCAATGATGCCGACTGCAGGAGGAAAGCTGAGTCAGTGAACGTGTAAGCATCTCAGCACTGGCAAAGGTCTCCACACGGCTGCTCCAGCACCCAGGGCTGCATCAGGATAGATCCATGCGGCTTCTCCTTGGGGATGTCTTGTAGGAAGTCCATCTTGCAAGCTGAAGCAGGGAACTACTAAGGCAGCTGCACCCTGATGCGACCATAACAAAGCAAGAGACCTGAGAACTAGAAAGGCCAGGCTCACCACCCATTTATCCATCTGCCTTTCAATTAGCCCCACATGTGATTATTGGCCAGGTTGGCACAATTAACTAACTCAGGGCCAGACAGTGTTTCATTCTGTTGTGCAAAGTGATGCTATGTTTTAGAACTGACTCAATAGCAGCTACCAACAAAAACAACAAATTCCTCAGAAGTGGACAGCTTATCCTTCTTCATAGTCCGTCCTTCATCTGGAAGGTCTGACAAAACCTGCTCACTTTGGGATGCTTGCCAGCACTTGAAATACCAGTGACATAGCTTCCAGCAGGTAAGCAACATACAAGCCATCACGGTAACACAAACTGACAGAGAAGTGGTAGCATGGGGGATTTAACTGCCAATTTACTGAGACTCTTGTGCCAGCAAAGTTGACCCTAAAACCTAACTACCAAAAATTGTTCATTATTTATGATTAGCAATGTAAACACCTTAAATGTTATTAAGAATTAAAATTATTTTTAAGAATTTCCTCGTTACCATTGACATAATTTTAAATGCATCCATACATTTGACTTGGTTCAGCATCCTCTTAACACCACAATCAAAATATGATGATCTGTACACTGTGCTATTTCCAAGACCTTTATCTATACAGCTCTTAAAATTTGAAAGAATACATTTTTTTCCAGTAAGATGGTTTCTAGGTTTGCTTATTTTTTAGATGTTTTCTCTGGCCAAGTCACAGAGAAATCAATACCATTGAGTGCTGGGTCTTTTGTGCATGTGGTCATACACATTTTCACTAGCAGAAAACCATAGAAAACTTCAGTTTTCTAGTTGTAACACAATTCGTTTTATTTTTCCCATGTAACAGAATGTTCAGAGATAGTGTGTCACCCTGTGCCTGGAAAATGGCTGTCAGAAGGAAAGGGGGAGTACAAATGAAGGGTAGCTGAGCTTGTCCTTGTTGTACAAACTCTCTCAGAAAGTTTACTCCGTGATGTAGTCTTAATCTCATTGAGTATAAATTGTCATGGAATCACTTCCATATTTATAGAAAAGTAAGATAGGTAGGCTTTTAGCTAGATGCATTGACATTTCAAACAAAATTTAATGTAGTTGTAAGGAAAATGAGAGCATAAATATTGACTAAATTATAAGCAGGGTTGATCACACATAAATCCAAGTTTGGAAATATTTCAAGCACACTGCTTAATACTCAATATTAAGAAAGCTTTGAAGATTTTTATTTTTACTTCAGCATTCAGTGTATTTATAAATATAATCACTATGAACTGTCTGCCATAGTATTTCTCTGCTCATCCAAATATACATTAATAAAATGGGGTATGTTAATGAAAAATCTGAAAAGTGGAAATTAATTTGAAATGAGCTCAAAATTATATTTGTTACTGGTAGAAATTTGATGTTTTGAATAAGACATGATTTCCACAGTGTCTACTATGCTACATTTAAAATTATTGAATTTTTTATATTTGTCTTTCATTTATGTATCTAGGTAGCATATGTAAAACGCCATGGTGGTAGTGTTAAGTGTTGGACTACTAGCAATAAGGTCAATCGTTCAAATCAACTAGCTACTTCACAGGAGAAAGTTGAGGTTGGCTGCTCCCATAAAGATTTACAGTCTCAGAAATCCCTTATGGTGGTTACTATGATTGGAACTAGACTCCAGGACAGTGAGTTTGGGTTTCTTTCTTTCTTTGATATTTCATATACTTGCAATTAAAAGTTTTTAGGAGAGAAATATATTTGTCTTTGTATTTCAAAAAAGTATTTCTTAAACATAAAATTTAAATATTCAAATTATTTGGGG
>NW_022109767.1:16043907-16059346 GCF_000313985.2 Echinops telfairi
TGCCACGAAGGATGCAAGCATAACTTTCATTGTGAGGCTTCTTTTCCTTGTCCCTGGCTCAATGCGATTCAACAGTCCCTAACAACAAGAAGTAACTCACGAGTACTTAGCAACAAGAACAAGAAGTTACTAAAAGCAACACATTTTGAGAATGCTTTTTCACTTTTAAGGATGAACCACTACCAATATTGCAACCTCTATTCTCACTGTTATAAAATGTGAGCAAGAAATATAAACTAATCTAACAGAATCATATTAATGAAAATCTAGATAATATAACATGAAAAAAATTTGAAGAAATAATCTTTTTTCTAAAATAAGTATCTATGTATACAGTTTTCCCCTTATTTAGCAGGTTCTGAATTATCCATATTACCAAACAACTTCATATTATTTAGCATTTTATTGGGCTAACATTGTGACAATATCCTCTCTTATTCTTTATATTGTTTCTTGTGACAATATCCTTCATGTTCTTCATGTCTCAATAAGATTTTTGTTAATGAACATTAAAGTGTATCTAGTTTCTCATATATGGAAGGCTTAATGTAGTTTAAAGGTTTTCCCCAAAACAAGTCTTAATTTTTTATCCTAGATCATCTTTTTAAGAAAGTTTCCATTTATTTTTTAAATGATTCATTTAGCAAACTTTAGAAAAATGCTTCAGTTGTTCAGTTCTGTTTCAGGCACCCCATATCTGCCCTCAAGCAGGGTGAAGCTATCAAAATATTCAATTAGTATAACTAGTTATACTTATGATCGTGTTTTAGTAGCAAATGATTCGATATAAAGGTAAAAGGGATCATTTGGGGATAGTGTCCAAAGACGACCGGCTCGGGTTTCTGAGCACATCTCTTTCCCAGGCCATGAGAGATGTGCCCGTGGACTCTGTGCTCAGTACGCCCACTTGAGTCTCAGTTTGTCTCTTTTGTTTAATGTAGGACATTCATGAAGACAAATTCTACCTATGTGACCATCCATGGTACCCAAAACATTAAGCCCAAGGACAAATACCTGTTTATAGGTCATACATTTTGATAAATTATTCTTAGTTTGCTACAATATGTCTTAATGCTGATATTGTTTTTTTAAAAAATAGCATCATGAGTTAGGAACACTGTTAACATTAACATCTCCTGGCATTTCTAGTGGTGAGTCATGATCCACAACTCTTCTGGAAGGGTGCAAAGACTGAGCAACCGGATGTGTTATGTTAAATCTTTTCCTAATAAAATTACTTGAATTTTTATGATATTGATACTTTAGATTGTAGCATTCATATGTGACATAGAATTTTTATCTCTTTTCATATATTACAGCTTTCTGTTTCATTCAAGAATTCCAAAATATGTTAGCAGAGATTTTGAGCTCTAATCAATTTGTGATTTTCTATAGGCATACCGCATTGTAAGGCTAAATTACATTTATGTCAAATCTCTGTGAAAATTAGGATAATAGAAATTAAAACATATGGTGCCTTGATATTTATAATAAAATAGTTTTACAACATATAATATGACTTTCTGCTGCAGTAGCCAGCAACTTAAAAAACAGATATTAAAAGCATGTAAATGATGCATATTGAAAACCTTTTTTATTAGATTAAGCGGTTCTTTACTGCAATTATCCACAAAAGTAATGCAATGGTCAAGAATAATGTCAACTAGACACTGAAGAGTAGGTGTAGGGGCAGGATCCAACCTATCACTTGGGTCACAGCCTGATGACACCGCTTTGCTGTCATGAGCCTTTTTTCATAAGAGAGAAACCAACCAGAGTCTCATTTTCTTTGGCCCTTTGCTTTCTGCAGGAGCTGGATCTTTTGTCTGGTGCCTTGATCTCGTTTAATCCCCTGCTCATTCCAGAGCCATCTATAGACTACCAACAGTGGATTCATTCAGCTCGTTTCAGACCTCTGCGGCCATCAGACTGTGGCCCCTGCTGCTTCTATGTTGTCATTTTACTTCCTGTTCATCAGCTGCCATATGTACTTTTCTATTTCTACCACAACTGTGAAAGCCATTTCCTGATATAAAGCTCTGTCTATGTATAACACTTATTTTGCTCCTCTAGAGAACCCAACCCAACCCAAGTAGTATTGAATGTTATTGGTAAATCATTTTAAATATTTTATGAATATGTATATGCTAATAAATTTCAATAGGCTAGACTTGCAGTCTTCATATTAAAAATAAGTAAATGGAATATAGGCATATCAGTGAAACTAATGGTAACACAGATAATATCTATATTTCATAAGCAATCCCTTAATATCAATTAACTTAAAAATAATTGACATATCTGTGATAATTAAGGCTTATTGTGCCAACCTGGCCAACAAACACATGTGGGATTAATTGAAGGGCGGAGAGCTAAATGACTCAGTGAGCCTCGCCTTTCTTGTTCTAGGGTCTCTTGTTCTCTGATGGTCAGACCAGGGTGCAGCTGCCTTAGCTAGTTCCCTGTTTCAGCTGGCAAGGCTCACTTCCTGTGAGACATCGCTGAGGAGAAGCCACATGGACCTACCCTGATGCAGCCCTGGGTGCTGGAGCAGCCATATGGAGACCCCTGCCAGTGCTGAGATTCTTACACTCTCACTGATTCAGCTTGCCTCCTGTATTTGGCGTTATTGCGTGTGTTTTGCAAGTGTGAGGAGTACTTTGTAGATCAATGTCGGGCATATGGGATAATGTCAGATTTATGGGTTTGGACTGGACTAGGTTGGGATGCTTTCTTAATGTACACTTACCTTTTATATAAAACTCTCTCATATACATATGAGTTTCTGTGGATTTGTTTCTCTAGTCTATGCAGACTATCACAATATCACTGTTTTATATATGTATACTTACCTATGTACACATACAACATTATCTTTCTGCCATCAAGTGGCTGATCGGCTCAAACTACTGGCATTGTCATTAGTATCTATGGCATTTTCAATTGTCTCAATCAAATGTGAAAGTTGGACATTAAATAAGGAAGATCGAAGAAGCATCAATGCATTTGAATCGTGGTGCTAGAGGATATTGAAAGGACCACGAACTGCTAAAAGGACAAATCGTTCTGTCATGGAAGACTTCTCCTTAGAAGCAAACATGGCAAGACGTTGTAAGGCAGAGGGGCAGTGAGAAGAGGAAGGCTCCCAGGAAGCTGGATAGGTTAGGTGTTTGCAAAACTGGGCTCAAGCATAAGAACACTTGTGAGGAGGAAGCAGGACCGGGCAGTATTTTGTTGTGTTGTGAATAGGGTCATATCCAACTCCACGACCCCTAACAACAACCACCACAATGTATTGTGATTTTTCTAAATTAACAACTTTATCTGAAATATAGTTTTAAATTATTGATCTCAACTACTAAGAGAGGGTTGCATTAGCTGGGTCAGTAATATCAATTGGTATTTTCTCATGATTCATGCAGCATACATCTAGGACTAACATTTGAAACAAATGTACTGATTTGACATTCATCTAAACAACTTGGGAAGGAGCTTCTCCATCAATTCCCCACAGAAATATTAATCAAGATGGAGAGGTTGAGACATATTTTGTCACTAAGCTTTGATGCAAACGGAATAGAATTAATAGACTAGACACTCTAGAGATGTTTTCTTATTGAAATTATACATGCTTATATGTTGAGCACCAATTCTGCAAATATTATTGTTATTTTTCAGCCACCTACTGGAGAAAAGTGTACATATGAAGGGGTACCCCCACCTTCACAAAAAACTGGAAATTTTTTCAAAGGTAGGTATTTACACACACACACCCCAAACAACCTTATCACCTTCAAAGTACTCTCCATTACACTTAATACATTCATCAAATCTGTAATTGCATTCTTAAAAACATTTTTCAAACTTCTCTGTTTGGATGGCTGACAGCACCTCCCTTGATTTTGTCTTCACCCTTCTATGTCTTCAAATTGCTGTTTTTTCAAGTCCCTCTCCATTTGTAGAAACAACAAGAAGTTGCATGGAGCAAGATCGATTGAGTAAGGCGAGTGAGGCAAGAGAGGCATGCTGGGGTGTTTTGTTTGTTTGTTTGCCCAAAACTGGTGCACTGAGTGCAGGTGTGCTGTCATGGTGGCAAAACCGGTCCCCCATCTGCCACAAATTAGGTCTTTTTTGTTCACACCATTACTTTGTCTTCTCAGAACCTCTAAAGAGAAAGCTTGATTAATAGTCTGACCTAGTGGAACAAACTCCAAATGCACTTCAAGATGGCATTTTTGCCCATTTAAGAAGTTGACAGGCATCCACAATGAGGTTTGTCATCAGTCAACATTTCACCTTTTTAGAAAGGAGAGAACCTTTCTAAAAACACTTGAGTTTTTCCCATAGCACTGTCCTTGTAATCTGTGTTCAACATCACAACAGTTTCTCAAGCAGGAGACAAAATTTAATAGTTGCGCACAGTTTTTCTCAAGCGGGAAACAAAATTTTTCTCAAGCAGGAAACAAAATTTAACAGTTGCATGCTTTTGTCTTAAATTGGCCATCACAAAAAAACGAGATTTGAGCAAAAGAGTTTTTATCAAATAAATCACTATGACCAGAAAGAACCTTCCCAGGTGACGCCAGTGGGTGCACTATGTCAGAGCAAGTTGCTTGATGGTCACCTAGCAGGAAAAATGCATACAATGAAAGTTCTGTCCAGCGCAGATTTTTTTTCCTGTGTGTGTGTGTGTGTGTGTGTGTGTACTCCCTCCTAAATAATGAAACTCATTATTGGGCTTAAACAAAAAGTTTAGCCTTCATCCTCAATGACCATTCCATTATTTAATATAAAATATCCTCCAATTTTCATTAAATCTAGAATCTCAGATAAATTAATTTAGCTCTCTAGGAATGTGGCTGGCAAACTGGAGGATGCTTTATTTCATAGTTTACACTTATATTTCTAACAATTCCATTTTCTTGAAAAATTCTGACTACTTTTTTCCCAAACCATCCCTGGGATCAAAATACAAAATTATAGCTTACCTAACTCCCACTGATAACAAGTGGACTCTGACTCATGGCCACGGTACCTGTCAGAGTAGAGCTGGCTTTCTGGGTTTCCACGCTGTAAATCCTTAAAGAAGCAGAGAGCTTCATCTTTCTGCCATGAGTTGGCTGCTGGGTTCAAACTGCTAGCCTTTTGGTTAGTAACCCAATATGCAAAAAGGCATTTATTTAGAATGTTTCTAAAATGAATATTACTTATGCAAAGTCAGAGTTGAAATCCCTCTAGCCATAAAAATCTGTTTATCCTATATGTTTACGATCTGACACCACTGCTAATTCTTCAGAGAAGAAATATATTATTAGAAGCCCTGGGGGCATAGCATGGAGCTGCTAACCTCTAGGACAGAAGTTTGAAAGCAGCCTCTCCACGGGAGAAAGATAAGGGTTTCTACTCCTTTAAATGTTAGTCTCAGAAACCCACAGAGAAAGTTCTGCCCTGTGCAGTAGTGTCGACATGAGCCAGAGCTGACCTGATGGCAATGCGTCTGGATTTTTGGGGTCGATGATGTTTTGTAGGTAGATATTTCAAGGAGGCTTGTTGACCTAGTGGATTAAGAGTGGACTGTAAACCTGAAAGGCAACAGCTATAATCCACTGGCCTCTTCTCCCGGGAAAGATGAGACTGTTTTCACAATCATGGAAACCCACAGGAGTAGTTATGCCTTGCCCTTTTAGGTCAGAATCAACTCAATGACTGAGTTTTTTGTGCTTGGTTTTTAGTAGAAATTTCCAATATTTAAATTTAAGCTTCCCCGCCCCTGAAAAAAGCAAGACATGGGTAGAGTAACGAATAAAGAAACATGTGAAATAAGTCATTCTAAATATTTGGTTGAAATATTTGCATCAATTAAGCATTCTGCTTTCAAAAATAACTGTGTCTTCTTTTTATAAATATATTCTTTTCAATCTTATAAAAATATTTTAATAATTTTATTTATTCTACCTTTCTCCTTCATTCTTCTCTATGGTCCTGGTTTCTATATCAGTAGTAGCCCTTTTAAGTCATTTGACCTCTATTCCACACTTGTGCCACATTTTCATTTGGTTTATGTAGCATTTCAATCATTGTAATTAAATGTACAATAGAAGCAAAAAACACTGCTTGCCTCTTCACTACTTAAAAAATATCCTTTTGCCAATGAT
Organism: Echinops telfairi; assembly: GCF_000313985.2. Classification (NCBI taxonomy): domain Eukaryota; kingdom Metazoa; phylum Chordata; class Mammalia; order Afrosoricida; family Tenrecidae; genus Echinops; species Echinops telfairi. The sequence continues at coordinate 16,050,063 of NW_022109767.1, forward strand.
TTGATTTCAACTTACAGTGTCCACAAAGTTCATACAGTAGAACTACCCCATAACGTTTCTAAGAAGGTGTCATTTATAGAAATAGACTGCCTTCTTCCCCCAGGGGGCATGGTGGGCAGTAATCGACTGTGAGGTAAGCAGTCAAGGCCGTACAACCATAAAACCAGGGCTTTTGAACAAATGAAATAAAATAAAACAGGCACACACAAAAAGACATAAACAAAAGCAAAATATAAATCTCGCCGTCATGAGACAGAGCAAATCTACCCCACAGACCTTCTGAAATTGTGCCTCTTTAAAGGAAGTAGACGGCCCATCATTCTCCCACCCTCCTCCAACAGCGCTGCAGGTGAGTTCCACTCTCTCCATTTGTAGCCCAACACTTAACCCACTGGGCTACTGAAGTTCCTCTACAGTACTAGGGCACCTAAACCATGTCTATAGCTTCCTCCGTTACACTAATACAGTGTGTGCTGATAGTCCTTACTTACCACCTAAGTTTTCTCCCATTTGAAGGTTTAAGGTCGGGTGAAAGAAAATGGAGACTGAATAATTGCAAATGCCTGTGATGTACTGATAGATTTTTAAACAACAGAGATTATGGTATTTCCCAAATTATGATTTATGAGACTTAGGGCAGATCATACTCAAAACACTGTATTTTTTTCTTTTTGTAAGTCCTATTATTATTATGTACTACAAAAAAAATGTGACGTATGTATTTTGTTGATATTACTATTCTCAGGCATTCTCTAGCAGATTTTTAATAGTATGAGTTACTGGAAGCCTATTAAAAAGAACCTTCCAATTATGTTAGATTCAATTTACTCAGAACTCCCTGATTCAGAACCTAGCCCTATAACACCGAGCGCGATGTTTTCATAACATTTAATTAAATGTGTATATTAATATATAGATAGATAGATAGATAGATAGATGACTATGAAAGTAAAGAATAAAAACAACAAAAAATTTTTCCCTGAAATTAAAAATTCAGGCGTTATAGGGCTAGTTGTAATTTGGGAACGACATGAGGTTTTATTATAAGAATTTCTAAGATAAAGGGTGTATATACACCATAGTATATAAAAAATGTACTAGTCTTAATATTCTTTATTGTACATGGCTAATTTATTCTCTGGATTTTTTTCATTATAATTGCTGAAAAATGTTAGAATAGCAGCAGAACATCATCTGGACATAGTGCCAGAAAATGAGTCTGTTGAGCTGGCACTGAAAATGAAATTGGGGAATAGCTGCCTCCTCATAGTAAAATAGACCTGAATGGTGTGGATGGAGAAAAGCTTTGGGGATTTTCATCAACAGAATCTCACATTTCTGAAAAACAACCACTATGCTCCGATTATGTTGGCAAAACAAAATAAATGTTGGATAAATGTTTTATCCTTCTTTTAATTTCTAGAGAGCAAATAGAATGAACAGAAATGATATATTGAAGAAATGTAGGTAGAATATCTGTGAGGCAGATATCCAGAAAGCATAGTGTTGAATCAATGGTTAAAAGCAAGAAATAGAACTCACTTTGGGGTATAAGGGATTCATAAATCAGAAATTGTATATTTTGATGGAATAATTTTGAATTTATCAAATATCTGGCATGCAATTTGAAATAGTGTAAGATAAAAAGTCACAAAAATTGACTTCTTTTCATTCCTGTTTGAAGCATTGGGTCAGACATAGGCTTATGATATTTGGGGGCAAAGGAATAGCTAGGACAGGAAGTTTATAATTTGCCACAGACACAGAATGAATCAGAACAAAAACTGGCGAGGACTGGACTTGATGTTGAGTTTTCTTTCATTTTTAAAAGTTAAATGTCTTTCCGGATTTTGAATAGATGATCTGATGTTCATAGTCTATACCACATTGCTCTCATTTGGGGATCAGTTGGGGAGAAAGGCAGGTATTTCCACTCTTAAAGAGTTACAGTCACAGGGGCAGTTCTGCCTTGTCCTGTGGGGTCCCTGTGAGTCGACAGTGACTCAATGGCAATGAGTACGGGGTTTGGGGACTAATTGTAACAAAATAAGATGCCACAATTGTAACAAAATAAGATGCCACAATTGTAACAAAATAAGACGCCACAATTGTAACAAAAGAAGATGCCACAATTCAGTGTTTTAATATCTAATAATCAAAGAAGAATAGTTACCATCTCCCTATCCTATCTTTATCTAAACAAAAGACAAACGTATTATCGTATGATTGAAAGCAGCTGAAATGACAAGGTTCTCCTGTTTCACCATAAACCACACAAAAGGTCCCAGATGGGCCCACCCTCTCATTTTAGTCATCCCCGCTTCTCTTCCAGTAAATATAAGAAAGAAAAGAAATAGGGGTAAAAGTAAACAGAGATATCCGTGTAGATCTCAGTCTTCTTTATCGAAGACTGAATTCTTTATAGAAGTCGGAATTCTTTCTTCTAAACAGCTGTAAGAAATCTCAAATACTTAGACAATCTCTGTTCTAAGCTTTGACTTCTGTGTTAGACTAGCCAATATTCTCTATGAACCTGACAAGAATCACTCAGGAGTTATAGTAACATTTTAAGTATGACCCGGTTGATTTATTTGACGTTACGATTCTCTAAATATATATGCATACATACTTTTTCCTATGTTGTGATGCTGTTGTTATGTGCCATCGCGTCTGTGCCAGCCCATGGCAACCTTATGTACAACAGAAGGAAACCGTGCCCAGTTCTGGCCCATCCTCACAATCGTTCCTATGCGTGGGCCCATTATTGCAGCCATGGTTTCAATCCAACTCCTTGAGGGCCTTCCTCTGTATCAGTTAGTCATCCTGCAGTGGCGGGTATGTTGTTGTGATGCTGGAAGCGATGTCACCGGTATTTCAAATTCCAGCAGGGTCACCCAAATGAACGGCTTCTGCACAGCTTCCAGACTAAGCACAGACAACAAAGATGGAGTCATCCGCGCACTTTGGAAGCAGTAGCCCCTGGAAACCTTATGCACTGCAGGGAAACTCTGTCAGATGCTGAAGAGCTAACGAACGGAAGCTGAGTCTGGTCAGAAGCAGTGTCGGAGGACAGGGCCCTGGGTTGGAGGGGACTGGAAATGTGACGGAGGAGCAGCTGATTTTGTCTTATAACTCTTTAAAACTGTGATTAGATTTTATGATATTTTGTCCCTCTTTCTCCATCTCAAGCATAATAAACCCCCTTTTCCATATTATGGTTCAGTTTATTTGAAAGAAAAGTTGAACTAAACAACAGTGAGGCTCATGTTCTTTAAAGTAAAGTGGAACTTGTTTTATCAAATTTCTTTTATTCGTCTGAAAATCTTAAAACACTAGAACCATGAACACAACACTCCTGTCAATTTTGTAAGAATATAAACTCCCGTGTGTTCACTCTGCCTACAAATGCAATCTCTATGGAAGTTTCACCTACTGTGACGAGATATGTGAAAGGCAAATACCATCTATATTGAGAAAACCTTAAACCTATCCTCTTATGAATGCAGAGTGAGGTTGCCTGACTTGTAATAGTTATCAGCTCCATCAAGGGAATTTCTTTATTGCAATCTTACTCTTCTTCAGCTTTCTTCTGGCTCTGTGACCCAGAAAAAAATCAGAGATCTGCACACGTGTAACAATTTGGAGATAATGACAATACTAAGGGCAAACCATAAGCTGAATGGAATGAATTTATGCCTGAGCTCCCAAATTTTTCACGAGTGATATGTCGCTATTGCGCATGATATTATGCAAATACAAGAACTTGACTTTATAATTGTAGCGAAAGCTGTGTCCAATATGCTGTGTATCTTACTGAGTGAGTCTGACAATACGGCACTTGCAGCTTTCAAAAATCATTTTTTATCCAGTCAGATTTAAAATATTGCCCCAGTCTGCCTTTATTCTTCAGAAGTGACACCTTGCAAGTGATGCCTTGTGTGTTGTAAAAGATGGGCTAAAAGTAGATTCAATAAACTGTCTGTCTAATTTATACCACACACAACATCATCTAGGGACAGTGTGCAATAAAGCAAAAAGGGAAGAAATAAATAGTGCTCCTGGCATTTCAGAGTGTGCACGGTTTTGAAACCCTGGAGTCTATAGTTTATTTGTTTGTACCTAAGTCTCAAGAACTTGTTGGATTTTTAGCTGTTTATCAGAAGTTCGGCAGTTCAAACTCACCAGTCACCCCATGAGAGAAAGATGTGAGAGACTACGTACTTCCACAAAGAGAGAATTTTCTCAACAGTGTCTAACAGGGGCGCAGGGGTCAGAGGTTGGAATGTCCAGGTAAGATTCTGCAAGTGACCACATGTTAAAAAAGATACATTGGAAAGCTGCAAGAAGAGCCAATAGAGGGAAAATGCCCCATGCTTGATAGCTAAATCTCAGGAAGATGAGCCATCAGCCTTCACTGTTGCCCATAGCCCAGACGGCTTGTTCAGTGATGTCAGAGAGCATGGGGTGATGCCAACAGAGGACGGAATGTGGGTGGTCACCTCCTTTGACCACAAGGCTTGGTCTGTTCTGAGGTTCCAGAAGCAATAATGTTAAATCGAATGAGGCTACAGTCAGTTCTGCCCAAGAAGGACTCAAATTTCGGAATCAAGCCTGTCTGGATTACACTGTCTTTGTTAGGGGGTGGAGTGCGGATGGGGGCTGAGCAGTTTCTTAGCAGCTTGAGTAGCCTGGAGCTGGCTTTCCAAATTGTGGCCATTTATGCCTTTGACACTGTCCTCAAGAGACCGGTTTACAGGACCTGTGTGTTTTGGGTGTTCAGCAGTGGACATGCAGCCTCATCAGGAAAGGCGCTTACATTTTTCCATGTCACCATCTGTTCATCCTTAGCTTTTCTCAGTTGCACGGTAACTGGAACGCCCTCGGTTCCATGCTGACTTTCCTCTGTTCTTGAATCTGTGACCTCGGGCAGCTGGTTGCTATTGCTATCACTATTGGCACTGGTGGACATAGTTGGCAGACAAAAGGAAGACGCTGCAGAGCGGCTCAGACTGGCGCTGAAGGTGGAGCGACTTTTCAAGACGCCCAAGACAGCGTCCTCGACAGAGGACAATTTGGCTAATCTAGGCCCATGAAAATTTGGTGAATAATTATAACGTGGTTACTTTTAATATTCCAGAAGTAGAATATTCTTTTAAATGGTATGAATCTTAAAATAATAAGTCCTCACCCCACAAAGAAAAGAAACATTATTTCGTTTATTGTGTTTCTTTTATCTTTCACTTCAAGAATGCACACTTGATTCAAAACCAAGAAGAAAATAGCAAACATCGATGAGTCAGATATACTATATTAAACTATAAAGATATATGAATATTATTTTGCAAATGAACATGTAAAACACTAGATAGTAATTATAGATATATTTTATAATTTAATTCAAAATATGTTGTTGTTTTATTCTAAGTTATAGTGCTCACAAACTATCTTCCACAAGAGACTCCATCTATACCTGTAATATTTCTAAATGAAGTCAATAAGACTCAATATAATTATATATCACAATCTTGAGTGATTTTTCTATTTCTAATTGCATACCTCCAAAAAAAATCACTATCATTGAGTAAGTGTTAATTCAGAGTGATGCTATAGGACAGGTAGACCTGCCTCTGCAAATCTGAAACTTAGCCTCTTGACGGGAGAAGAAAGCCCCCTTTTCACCTGCAGAGAGGCAGTGGATACCAACTGCTGGTCGTACAGTTTGCAGTCCAACTAGTGATCAGAACACCACCAGGGCTCCTTATCGCATCCAGCAATATAATGAAGGGGTCTCATATTTCAATCATATGGAATAATAACAATAATCAGTTATATCAGAAGGTAAAGTAAAAATATTCAGAAAATCAATGATAACCTGGTTATAGAACATATCAAAATATTAATGATTATTTTTACTAAGATCAAAATTTATATTTTAAAACTCACCTAACATGTCAAGCGCATCTTTCTGTATACTCATTCTAGTGTCTGAGTTTCAAAAATACATTCCAGGTGTAAGGAGTGTATTTCTTTGTATTTCCAGTTGACTGAGGATTTACATTATATCATAAATTGACCCTTTCTTTTATGGGGAGAAGTACTTTATGCATCCCATATTCACCTTCTGACACCTACGCTGTAGGTATAAAATTGAATAGAACCATTGCCTTTGGGTAAATGTCATATTCCATTATCACATTTTTAGATTGTAATAAAGGTGATGCCAAAGAATATTGCTAAAAGATAAAGCATTCACTTATTTACAGAATCGGATAAAATAGAGGTTTATTACAGGATCCTTTGTGAGACAGTAACAAAAGAAACAAAGTTCTTTAATACGTTATATATTTTTTCAGAAAAAAATTGACATCCATATTTAGAGAGGAAATTATACTAAAATTTCAATTATCCCTATTTACTCAATTCTTTAAAAGATTAGCAAGTATGTGCTATTTTTAAATGCCCAAAGTGTTAAGAACCCAGACTCTTAAACAGATGATAATACAATTTCTATTTTCTCCTAAACTACTTGGATATACAGGACATATTAATTTCTCAAATTATCTGAATAGTTTTATTATGAAAACCTACAACTTATACAAGAGATGTTGTAGCAAATGATTACTCAATGACATAATACTAGTCACATAATATAATATTTCTCTAGGATGGTTCAAGTAAACCTACATTCCCTACTTTGGAGGGAGATCTGGAAGCTAAAAATATCTGGCTAGAGTAGTAAGTTTCTAAGGGGTTGGGGGTGGTAGCCCTTGGGAAGTTGGGGACTCTTTACAGACTCTATCTCTCTCTGTTATCCGGATCTGCCTTTCACCACATTTAAGCAATGAAAATATTGAGAGCATCATTGTTGTTACTTTATTCCATCTCCTGAATCTTGTTTCAATGGTAAAATTTTTACCTTTCATGAGGGAGATCCATATTTGATTGCCAGCCGACGAACCTCCACCTATCTTTCAATGGAAGTTAGCATGTTGCAATGATGCCGAACAGGTTTCAGCAGAGCTTCCAGACTAAGACAGACTAGGAGTACAGGCCAGAAAATGTGCCTCTGAAATCAGCCTAAGAAACCCTTATGTATACTCGTTCAACCTGGAATCAACCATATGGTACACTACATGGTGTCACCAAGCAACAAGTTGGATAAAGGATGCACTTATTTGCAGAATCAGTCTACAATTTGCTGAATTAATGAATGACAACCGTAAATCAAGAACTATGTGGGAGTGTGAACCTGAGAAATACAGTACCAGTATATGCAGTATATAGTACCAGAAATAGAAGGATCCAGCACACATCATTTAACATAGCCAGTGCTATGGACATTTGTGATTTTAAAGCTCTCTGTTCATTACCCAGGAAGCACCCATATTTCTATATGTGGACAATGCCTCTCTCCATGAGTCATAGTAAATCTCACTGCATAAATTTCCTTATGGATGATAGAATGTTGTTCTTTGTTTCATGCCCTATTACTCTGAATCATGCACCATAATTCTGACTCAGACTACAATCAGATAATAAACAAACAAGCACATAAACCCATTCCCGTAGGAGTCATAGTGATCCTATAGGATAAAGTAAAAATGCCCCATAAGGTTTTCAAGAATATAAATCTTTACAAAAGCAGGTCACCACATCTTTCTACGGTGGCATGGATTAGAAACACAGATCTTTTGTTTAGCAGTCCAGTACTTCACTACTGTACCACCAGGGATCTCTGATATCCCCTGAATCAGATCCAATGACATTCATCATTAAGAATGGAGTAAATCCTCTCTAGAAAGAAATGAGTGTGTAAAGCAGTGGAAACTGTTCATTTTCAGGTTGTGGAAATAGTAGTGATTATACCAACTACTTTTATTGTTAAATGGCTCTTGCCAATCACACTATTGTTGATAAGTCCAATTGAGTCAGTCAGACTCATAATGACCTTTCACACAATAGAAATACTGCCTGGTCTGGGACCATCCTTACAATTCCGTTGCTATATCTGAATTGATTTTTGAAGTCAGCGTGTCAATCCAATTTGTTGAGATTTGGTTTTCTTTTCAGTGCCCCCCTGTTTTACCACCACCAAGGCCCTTCTGTAGGGGCTGTTCTTACTGGTGACAAGTTCAAAGTGAGTGAGATGAAACCTTGCCCTCCTACCTTCCAAGGAGCATGCTGGCATTACTTCTCTCAAGATACGTTTGCTCGTTCTTCTGACAATCCATGCCATATCCTACACACGAAGATTCCTTTCATCTGATCTATGGCTTCTCACTGCACATTAATTATGGTTTTATTTGGTAAGCAGAAGTCATCCATTTTAATTTATTTCCCCTAAATTGTTAGTAGGTACATGCCTATTTTAAAAAATATTTATTTTAAGTGTTTCTATTTACTTCCAAAAGTTTAGCCATGAATAATTATAACAAATATATATTCAAAGAATATTTATTATCTAATTTCTTTCATCCTTTATTTTTATTGCTCTATGCTAATTATTAAAGGATAATAGGGGTTTTATAAGCAGTTTGATCAAGATTTCTCTTTAAGAGCGTAACCAGTGGGAAGTCTATCCTTCCTGGTTTTCCACTAATTATTCTCTATTACCCACTAGACAGATATGGTATTTACATCACCATTTATGGAACAAAAACTCAATAAAAACTTAAAGGTAGCATAAGAGTTTGTTCAAGCACTATCATAGACTTCTTTACTTACCCCAGTTTGTCAATAAGATAATATAGCCTGTACAATTTTAACTTTACCTAGGAATATGTCCTGCAAAGCCTTATAGAAGAAAATACAGATAAAGACGCCTTGGATTTGAGATGTCATATTCATATTTGCTCTTTAAAATTTTATAAATAATCATCTAATGTTCAAGCTACCAAATTCTAACTTCAATTTTCCTTTTTCATATGTAACACTCAAGAACTCTAACTGGACCATTTGTATTTAATGTTATTTTTAGAGAGTTAGAACAGAGATAACTCATGTTGTACTAAACATATCTATGAGCATACTAATTATTAATAGAATTAATGGAATTATTTGCAATTTTATTTAACATTGCTTAAATAACTAATGTTTACTATATTAACAAAATTCTCTTGAAATGTAACATTTTATTCAACAGTGATCCTGTTTTTTCTTTTTTTTTATTAAATCATTTTATTAAGTGCTTGTACAACTCTTATCGCAATCCACACATACATCCATTGTGTCAAGCACTTTTGTACATTTGTTTCCATCATCATTCTCAAAACATTTGCTTTCTA